>NC_041337.1:6997967-7107967 GCF_004354835.1 Perca flavescens
GCACACTCTACCAGGTGAGCTACCCAGGCGCCCCTTGGGCTCAAGTGTTGCTATGTGGGATTTGACATAACGTTGGGGATGGAGTGGGTGGCGCTGGTTCCAGATGAGTTGAAGGAGAAGGCGGAAGATGGAAAGATAGGAAATTACTGGAGATGATGATCTTCCTGTACTGCCAAAGAAGCATTTTGCGAAATGCCTATGCTCTCTCTTTTTGATAGTTAAATGAAAATATCATTCCCATATCTGTCCATATAACAAAAGGCTACAGCATGTTTTAGCTTAGCATAAATACTGGAAACAGTGGGAAACAGCCACCCTGGGTCTGTCTGAAGGTAGTTTAGATCGACGAGGTTTCACTTCTGGGATTGTTCCGGTGCCGCCAGGATATTCCGCTGGTTGTCCCTCATTCACCCGGATGTCTGTCACCTTCCTCTTTCTTTGTGTTGCCGTTCTAAACTCCAGTGGATTTGTGAGGACTGTGGTTAACTGCTCCTCAGATCTCTGCAGGGTAAATCCAGACAGCTAGCTGGACTGTCTTAATCTGACTTTTCTATTGCAATAGAAAAGTCAGATTAAAGTCAGACTAAAACAACTTTTGAACGTACACATGTTCCACCAAAACAAGTTCCTTACCTATTTTGCAGAGGCACTGTGGCTCCGTCCGGCACTTATCACCACCCAAGACGAATAGGGTTGGGTACCGAAACGGAGTGCTAATATTGCACATTTGCCAAAACGGTCGATATCTACCGGACCAAATATCAACGTAGATTTCTGTGCCTCATTTTGGTGCCGCTTAAATGCCTGCGCTTCTCTCTGATGCTCCAAAACGGCCGTTACAGGCAACCGAAACATGGCTGCACGTGACGCTAGTTAACACTACACTTGGCAGCAGGTAACGTTAGCCTACCGTTAGCTAGTAGCTGGATTAAACACTGTTAAAATGCTGACAGCTAAACTGTGTAAAGTGACTGTTTTTCACTGTAGAGGATTCCAACACCGGGACGTAACGGTGTGCAGCTGCCGTTGCCGGAAAATTACAGACGGTACGTTCACTTGAAACCGGTAGCCTTAAGCCTTGTTGTGCATTCAAAGTTATTGTAAAATACCCTTTTCCCCATCTAGTGGTTGTTTGTCGTTTAACAGCAATTTACTGGTGAAATACTGGTTAAATTATTAATAAATCATTTAATTTTGACCAAATGGCCTTAGCAATAAACAAGCTGTTCTTTAACTGTTGTTTTGTGCTCTTTTTATTTTTAAAAGTATCAGTTTAGACACTGGCACCGTTTTTAAATGTATCACTTTAGCACCGGTGTTAAGGAGGAGGGTCCAGTTTGTGAGAAAGTAAGATATAAAAAAAAAAAATAGGGATCTTTAGTACAACCGGTATCGGGAAACAATTCAAACGTTACCCAACCCTAGACCATTGTGATTAGTTTAAAGAAATACCAATAAACCAGAGCACGTTTTTCTCCCATCCCAGAATGCTGTGTGGACTAGCCAGACCCTCCTCCGCAGCGCTGTGGAGGAAGGTCTGGCAATGCGAGACTAGTCTCAAGGTAACAAAATCAGCCTGTCGGCACCTCTAAAGCTAATTAACGTTGATTTTATTCCGTATTTTGTTCATTCTTTTCATTCTATTTGTTTAATCTGTAGAAAAACCAAAGCGTAAAATAAAAGGTCTGTCGAAGTCACCCCCCCACCCACCCCCCCCCCTCTGTAAAACCACTAGTTGTCGTTTTCACACTTAACTAAAGAAGGTATGACATGTTTTAAAGGTGCTGGAAGACATTTTGTTTTCTTTACAGAGAGCCAGGCTAGCTGTTTCCCCCGGTTTCCAGTCGTTATGCTAAGCTATGCTAACTGCCTGCTGGCTCCAGCTTCATAGTTAGCATACAGACATGAATCACATCTAACCTGGCGTCAAGAAAGCGAATGACCCTATTTCCCAAAATGCTCAACTGTTCCTTTTTTTTTTTTACCAACATGTGTCAGTAGGTCTCTCCCTACAGTCCAAAAGCCAAGACATCACCTCATCTCAAATGGCCCAGATATTTTCTTACTGAGCCTCAATCCCGAAAATAATTTCACGTATGTCATACTCAGATTAGGAACAAGGGATAACAGAAAATCCATGAACCTAGAGTTGGTGCCAGCAGTGTTTGTTGTTTGGAAGTGGACGGGGGGGGAAATTCCTGTATAAGCACGGGGTTTAAGATAGAGCGGCCAGCTGCTCAGCTCTGCAAGCCCAGAGATAGTCATATGATTTTAAAGGTTCGATAAGCCGTGGCGTTTGGCAAACAAAAGGTGATCTGACTGAGCACACTGTAGGTCGCTTTTTTAGCACAAATACCAGTGGCACACACACATAGGCACCCAGTGAAAGGGATAAGGGCTCCCAGCCTCTGATCCTATTATAGACCCTAAAGCACTGCAGCCTCCTGAGAAGCTGGGGAAAACGGGTAAACATGATGTTTTTATGGGAATCTTCCTGCGGTAAACCCGGAAATATCACAATGGAAAGAAATGAGGTGATCTCTCTGTGTCCCTTTCTCTCTCTGTCAACCCCCCCAATTGTCTTTATCTCCCAAATTCTTCCAGGAAGTGCCAGACATGTCATAATTTACAGAGACGGAGCCTCCGCTAATCTTGACTTTTTTTTTCTTCATCAGATAGGCATGCAGCGTTCTGGCCCAGAAAAGTCTGTGTGCAACTATCGTACATCTGTGCCGTTTGTTGCTTTGTGGAATGCTTGGAATCACCTCCATGGCAACAGGCTGTGTGTGTGTGTCTGTGTGTCTGTGTGTGTGTGTGCGGAGCGGTAAATATTGACTTCACCACCTCCCCATCCCAGTGTCGGTCCGTGACAGGAGCACAGGGGTGGGCGGGGGGATCGGTACACACACTTTATCCAGGAATCAGCAAAGTCCTGCCGACGGGGGCGTGTGTTTACCTTCAGACCTCCAAACACGGAGGAGCATCCTGGCTCCGAGTGGCTCAGTTTGATTCAGTGTGTACTTACAATACAAAAGGGCTGCAATGCCAGGAGATATTTGGGACATACTACTTCATTTTTTTTTTAATGATCGACCTAACGGGGAAGTTAGGTCAACGGTAGTGTGGTTTCCCTACACAGGTTTCAGTCTTTGAAACACTTATCTGTATCTAATTTAGTTTGGCCTTCCTGTCTCTCCTAACCACTCACACATACGTCCACACATCCTCATTGTATCTAGATTCTTGTAATTTATGTTATGCCTTTTTGTTCTTTCATGTTGCCAACCTTGTGCTTTCATGTTTTCTAATTCGATGCTTACTTGTGTTTTAATTTGTAGATTTTAGGACTTTTGTAATTGCTCATAATATACATATTTGTTCTCTTCCTTAAGCGAGATTGCTTCTATGAAGCTACTTTTTTTTTTTATCTCACCTGCACAATCTTTCTTTTTATTTAGATTTTCTTGTTGCCTTGATTTTCTTGTGCAAATACTGTACATAAACCTTAAACCTGTGCAGGGGAAGCACCGATTTCAGCAGCCATTTCCTCTATTTGTGTTTGTTGAAGGAGAAGAGAAACAAGGGGACATTTTAACCGTTACCAATTGTGTTCAGAACCAGGAACTGTTTTGGTACAGAATGAGTTACTTCATCAAATTGTGCGACTGGGGCTTGTAAACCGTAGGTGGAGATTTTTTTTTTTGCAGTTTTCCCACAGCAGATGGATTTGTTGAGACAGGATCAGAGAAGTGCGTTGAGGCCTAGCAGCAGCAGCAGTAGTAGTAGTAGGGGTTTGACCTGTCTATCCTGTCTTGTCATTGCAGCGGCCGCGCTGTTTGCAGGCCCCCAGATGGAATGTCATCACAGCGTTTTGGCGAATACGATTAGGGAATAGATGTTGTTAATCTGGAGAGAACAAGCAGGGCTGGATTATGCTACGATTGGTGGCTGGTGACGCAGGAGCCAAAGCCCCGCTGTAGTAATTACATATAGTGTAGAGAGCATTGAGATGAAGGAATCCATCCACCAGGCTGACATCAGGATCACATCGCCTACACAGGCACAGACTGTGGACATTACCTGTAGACACACACTTACTTCCTTTACCCTAAACTACATCAGTTGTCCCCTCTTTACTCCAACTTTAAGGCACAGTTCAAGGCAAAATAAAAAATAAAAACATTTTTTTTTTTCAGTAGGGTTGGACATCGTTTTGATTTTAACAATTCTGATTCCAATTCTGATTCTTCCTTTCGATTCCATTTCTTCTCGATTCGGATTCTTTGATGGGTGAAGTTAAAACGGGTCACATGCTTATTTCACAGATAAGACGATAAGGGGAAAATTGTATTTTGATTCAATAGTGATTTAGAGTTATCCCGGGCTTTTTTTTACTGTGCTCCATGGCTGCAACACAACAAGTGTGTAGGAGTACGGCGGCCACTAGGCGAACCAAAACCTGTGCGTGTTAAATTTGGAACTGATGATCAGACTCAAAACCAAATTTTTGAAACTATTCCAATTTAAAAATAAAACTATATCATTGGAATCGTAATAATTAAAACGATTCCAAGTTGGAAGTCAATGCCCAATTTTATTTATCAATCAAGATGGTTTTGGTGGGAGTTTCCCAGTGTTGGAGATATTGGCTGAAGTGATGTCTGCTTTCTCTCCGATTTAAGGAAACTAGACTGCTCTCAACTTGTAGTGCTCAAAGCGGCAAAAAGTCCTCTCGAACAACTCAACATCAATGTCTCTTTACATAAATCATGACCTGGTTACTCAAGATAATCAACAGGCCTGGTTCTTTCTACCGAACTACACCCGCCAGTCGTATCAACCAACCTCCTCTGCTGAGCTGGATCTGCAGCCAACCGATACTGCTGGCTCACCTGAGCTGACGCTACAGCTCAGCAGAGGAAGATGCAATTAGCCTTCACGTCACGAACATGAACCTCCCATTCATGAGTACGCTTCCTTCTGCGCGGTGATACGGTTGGCGGGTGTAGTTCGGTAGAAAGAAAATGGTTCCTACGTGAAACCGCTCAATACCAGGTTTGGGAATTATATTGAGTAACCTGGGCGTGATTTCTGGAAAGAGACCTTGATGTGGACTTATTCAAATGTATTTATTTGGCGCTTTGAGCACCATCAAGTTCCAATTCATTTGACAGAAGGCAGACCTCTCTGAAGCTGATAGCACCACCGTTAAGAGGAAAAATATGTATTTTTGAATTTGGGATGAACTCTCCCGTTTTTAAATAACAAGAAGACTCATGTATGCATTTTTTTTTCCTACTGTACCACTTTCAAATAGAGTACAGACTGTCCATCCTTGTTCATGGTCACGGTTTCCAGCACACATGAATAGTACACACACACACACACACACACACACACACACACACACACACACACACACACACACACACACAAACGTTTGATCTCACCTTATGCAAATGCAATAAAAACAGGATGATATCTCCATGTAGTCCGGCACCTGTTGTTCACTCAGCCTGTGGAGACGACATGTTAATTTGTACATGTTCTGCACAATGGCTTCATTCAGGATCATATCATCTATCATCTATCTTCTAATTCAAAATGTGCTTCTTTTTTTTCTTTTTTTTTTATCAACCTTGGGTCATCACTGTCAGCGTCTGAGCCTGCAACGTAATAATCACTATCATCACTGTTTTTGTCTGCTGAAGTACGCGACTTCTAAACTGGAGCATGGTAGAGTTTTTTTAGCTTAGAATTGATATCACGATTCTCTGCCAGGATTTTTTATTTTTTTATTTTAAGAAGTGTAAAGTTTATTGCACACATGAACTATGACAAAACAAAACAAATTGGCAGTACCAAACATAGATTTTATTTTTGCACATTGTGCATCACCACAAGCCTGTAAACATAGAGGCTTCAATAAATAAAGAAAATAAAGTACATACTGGCCATTTAAGTACAGTAGGCTACCAAACATAGTGACATAACATATTGAACTAAATACAGTCCTGATACAGGCTCTACCTGAACTCCTAGAACCTGTCTTTACATAATTAAAACATGTCAATCAACATGCTGCAGCTACAGCTTCAGTCTCTAGAGAAATGGAGTTTGTCAATTGCCAATTTAAGTACACTATCAAAAACAGAATCATTTCTTGGCACACACTTTAACTGCTTGCCTTTCATGTCTTCAGCTGTCCAATCAAAATAAAGGCCGAAAATGCCCCAAAAAAATAATTTCAAAAATCTAAGTCATTTAAAAGTTAAATTGCATGTGAATTGAGATTGCTTTTATAACAATTAATCATGCAGGCCTACTATGAGGGTAAAAAACTTAAAATTTCTGCCACCACAATATCAGAAATAACGCACAATGTAGTTGCGGTTTCCTTTTTAAATGATCCTGCCGACACAATGCACCCCCCCATTGGCTGCCGCTCACATAAATCGGCGCCTAGGTGTGTCAGTTAAACTTTTGTTGTTTTTTGTTGTTGTTGTTCGGACAGACCTGCCCCCAATGTTACATTTTTTTAGAATTTTTGAATTCTTTTTTTTTTTAATCATTGTTTGTTTACTTGCATAACCTTTTCAGCTTAGGTTGTACTGATTGTAGGAATATGAAGCATTTGAAGATACTCCAAGAAATGACATCACGTTAAGCAAAGTGTAACAAATGTAGACCCTGGCGGGGCATTTCTACTGCAGAAGGTTAAACTAGTCACAGTAACTTGATTTGCTAATAACCTTGAAATCTTGTAGAGCCGAGTAACCGACTGACTCTGGAATTAGACTCCTTATTTTCAAATGACCATCAATGCATAAAGGTAAAAAAATAGACATACACAACATGTTAATGTCATGTGAATAACCATAATTCTAAGGACATTATTAAACCTAGAACACATTTTTTTTTCTTCTTTTTAAACTCATGGCTGTTCTGTATGTATTTCATCTTAGTCGGGTGGCGTCAGAGGAAAAAATGCGGAGGGTTTTAGACTAATCCCATTGGGCCTGACCTGAGCGATCCATCATCATATGTGAACGGGGACACGTGAAAGAATGTCGTTATACAGGAGCACTTGTTTTTCCTACAAAGTGTTAAGTGTTAAGACAACAGTTTCATTGTTGTAATTCTAGTGCTACAGAAAAGGCTTAATTGTGACCTTTTAACCTGCTGCCTGAGGCGTCAAAGACTGGTCTTTTTTAGTGAAGGTAGATTGTCAGTACATGCCCAGTCCGTATATCAGCACTGTTAGTTGGAAGCGAGGGGTCTACTGTAGCTGTCATCGCAACGTACAAGTCGTGACATGCCACTTCGCATAGCAGAGTTTCACCATCTTTCTCAGTATTTCTTTGTTTGCTTCAGCTTTGTAGTGGAAATCTCTCATTAAGTCTGCATACAGAGCATCTGAAGCAAGATTTGTTCAGTTCTGATGTGCATGACTTTTTTGATCCTTACCAAAAGATGAAAAGATTTTTTTTGTGTGTGTAACGAGCCAGTCAGAGCACAGTAGACTTCATTACAAAGCCTGTGTTGTTGGTGGTGGTGGTGGGGGAAATGGGCCAGTGTCATGGTCCTTCACTGACAAAGACTCCATCAGTGAAGCCTGTTTTATAGATGAATGACACCACCTCCTTTCTTTTATTTCAATAAGAGGATACCGGCGAGAGATTTGTAATTGTTTTCTTTTCATATCGAATGGAAAAAGCAAGCAAAAGAGGGATACGCAACATCCTGTAGAGGGAAAACCACCCCCGCAGCAATATTTAAAGACTATTCCCATTTACCAAAAGCCCAGGAGACTTGAAGGATTTGGAATTCATTGTCAGATCTTATGCATAATTAAGCAAATCCCAGCCCCCCACCACCACCACTACCCCAGACAGTGGGTGCTTGTTACAGTACCTCAGCTCTATTAGGCCAGAATCAGGCTCTCGTTACCATTAGCTACTGATGATACTCACGCAAACATGATTCCTGCAAGACATGGCGTTGTTTGGCTTCGTGACTTCCTTCATTTCCATATTTCCTGCCGGCTGTTGAGAGCTAAAACACGCTAAGATCTTGGCAGCCCGCGAGCCGCAGGCCACTTCTGTGTCTTGTTTGTGGCGCCTGCTGTGAGCCGACAAAAGTTGGCTCTGTTGCAAACTGAGTGTGAAGTAAAGGTCCGGGACTCTCTTAGTGCTCCGTTTGGCGTTTACTTAGTGTGGTATTCCCTTTCTGTGATTTTTCGTTGTCTTTTGTCTGGGTCCCAGTAGAGCGTGGCACAATATCGATATTATATCAATGTCGTTATATGACACTAGATATTGTCTTAGATTTTGGATATCGTAATATTGTAGTATGGCTTAAGGGTTGTCTTTTCCTGGTTTAAAAGGCTGCATTACAATAAAGTGATGCCATTTTCTGAACTTACCAGACTGTTGTAACGGTTATATTATATATTTATATATATATATATATATATTTTATTTGCCTTTACCCACTTAGTCATTATATCCACATTACTGATGATTATTTATCAAAAATCTCATTGTGTAAATATGTTGTGAAAGCACCAATAGTCTACACTACAGTATCGTTGTGGTATCGATATAGAGGTATTTGGTCAAAAATGTCGTGATATTTGATTTTCTCCATATCGCCCAGCCCTAGGCCCCAGTATCAGGACGCTGTTGGCCAAAGGAACCAAATTTTATTTAACCCTGAAATTTGTGAGTGGCTCAAATGAGTCTTTATTTTAAAAAAAAAATTTTCTCCACTTGTTCACCACATCAGATGCCATGTTACGTGCACAGCTGCTGTCGTTACAAGCAAATTCAGCGTGTCAGCAAGTGCCATTTAAGCCCCATCTGAGTTATACCATTAAGGCGACATCCCTTAAGTGAAAGTGTCATCTGTGTGGAATGGCTAACAACTGGAGACGAGAGAGGCGGCGTCTCGGCTGTGCTCTGCCTCCGATGGCTTATTAAAGGTGCTCTAAGTGATTGTGACGCGTTTTTTTTAGGCTACACACTTCACATATAGCAAACATTTCCTCACTATCCGCTAGCTGCATGTCCCCTGGACACACTGTAAAAGAAAAAACTAACAAAAAACGCGGTCTCTAAAGACAAGACACAAACGGCAAAAGAAACAAACCGCGCCAACCTGCACCACGAACCATAACAAACAGTGTTCCAGCCAATAACCGACAAGAAAGAGCTGGTTGAGTCATGAATATGCATTGTGGAAGTAGCCTACGTGCTAACGCTGCTGCAGTGATGGCTCAACCAGCTCCTTCTTGTCGGTTATTGGCTGGAACACTGTTTGTTATGGTTCGTGGGTGCAGGTTGGCGCGGTTTGTTTTTGTTGGCGTTTGTGGAGTCTGGGCTGTCTACAGAGACTGCGTTTTTTTACAGTGTGTTCAGGGGACAGGCAGCTAGCAGATAGTGGAGGTGATGATAAAAATGTTGTAGCCTAAAAAATGCGTCGCATTACTTAGAGCACCTTTTAACTACGCAACCAGTCTGCTCGCGGAGAACACACATCAGACAAAGAGCAGCTCCCTGAGCTGCTCTGCTCTTCGTGTGTGTGTGTGTGTGTGTGTGTGTGTGTGTGTGTGTGTGTGTGTGTGTGTGTGTGTGTGTGACAGCACGCTATGTTACACTTGCTGTGATGCGACCCCCTTTACGCAGACATGCCCCGAGGGGGGGAGATATCGACTGTCCGGCCCTATTGACCCCTCTTCACTTCGTCCCCGCATGATGCCAACCCGAAATGAACCCCCGTGTTATGTTCCCCTTGCCGTTCCTTGCTCTTCTCGTCCTTTTCATTTCTCCTGCCGCTTTCGTGTTTTAATGTTTATCTCTGAGGTGCGTCACCGCTAACTAGGGGTGGGACAAAACATCAAAAACGGCGACACATCGTTGTCCTATAAGTCAAAATTCTGGACCCGTAGTTGCTCTATAGCTGTGTAATTTTAATGTACAGACTGAAAAACCTGTGCTGCAGAATTGGAAAAAAACTGCACTTAACCTTTTTAACTGGCATTTTTGTAATTATAGTTATATCATAGCGTGTATAGTGATGTGTCATTATAGGATTGTCTAGCAATATGTTTTTATCGCAGAATTGCTGTATAGAGATATTATCAGTTTCGTGAAGCATGTATTGCTTATCGTACCGTGAGGTACCCTGTGATTCCAACTACTGCTCACATGTGCACTTGGTCATACTGTACATCCATCCAGGAACCTCCTAAACGACGCAACCTCTCCCAGCAGATTGCAAGTCTGAAATAAAGGGGGAGGGGGGGGGGGGTCAATGAGGAAGCATCAAAAATGGCCGACAGGAACCTGTGACAGCTTCACTAATATCCCTTGCGTGGTTAGATAACTGTGCTCTTCTTTGTGCCACACATTTCCCACCATATGTCACTGCATTGCTCTGACTGCGAGCATGCCTGCCAGCCTGTGTACTGCAGCTTGTCTCTTGTTTAGGATTAGACTGTTTGCCTGTGAATGAGAGTGGGCTCATGCATTAGCTGACTCCAATGTCAGATCCAACAGATGCTTGGCTTCCTAAATAGCAACAGTCAGGTTGGGGGATGTCAGCAGAAGGCTGAGCAGCCCGACACTACCCATGTGCACTCTGACCCTCCTCTGCTTATCAGAAGGGCTCCCAAGCCACCCCACCTTTTTTTAGTGTTTTCTGTAAATTAGCATTTCCTAGTGGACCCCCGTGGCTATATCTATCCATGATAGCAAAGGCTTGAGTCTCTAAATTATCCTTGGCTTAGTGTAATGATTTCCCACCACTAAGCTGTTTTATTAGTGCCACTTCATCAGCCCGAGTAGACGGCGAAGCTTTAGTAATGAAGAGACAGAGTCCAAATCCAAATCCAAAAGACCTTTTTTGGTTTGTTCTCATTTGGTCTCTTGGTAGAGTATCTCAAATTCTGTCAATTACTGATGTTCCACACTGCCATCTGATGATGACTCACTAATGCTCACACTGATTTAAATCGATCTGGAACTACTTCACAGGATTAACGGTCAGCAACATGATAAAAATAAAAGCCACGTTCAAGTGCTCTTAAGTGTTGTGATCCACATAGAACCTATAAATGGATCGGTGGCTGCACAGTGGAGCTGCAACTCATTATGAATTCATGTGTTGATTATGTGTTTCCATTAAAGCTGCACTAATCAATGATTTTAAATTAACAATGGATCAAATGAGCTATGCGTAATGTGAGCATGTCCCCTCACTTGTGGTGATGAAACCGCAGTTACCAACTCACATTTCTCCAAGTTACAGAGCTTTTTAGCATTTTTCGGGCAATTGTTTTGGTTTCTACGGCCCACAAAGTCACTGTTTTGGTTCACTCTCAACTCAAGTCTCCCGGTAAACTTGTTTCCAGTCGCAGTAGCAATCAGCAAACGAGTTCTGATGAACCCAATGTCCGCTACCTCCCCAACACCAAACACAGTTATCAACTAGCAGGTGAACATAGTTAAGCATGTAGCAGCTGAGGAGCCAGATATTGCCGGATTTGGTTGAATATTGAACTTATGTTTGTCAGGTGGCCAGAGATGTGTCTCCAAATGAATGATGATGTTAATTTGTGTCTGCTGAATGTGTAAATAGGCAATTGTTTGTCAGAGTTCATGAGGCCGTCTCCAATTTGACCAACAGTCCAATATCCAAAGCTATTCAATTTACTGTGCAAAACCGCAAATCTTCCCATTTGAGAGGCTAGAGCTATGGAATGTTTGCCAATTTTTTTTTAAATCCACAGCTTCCGTTTGGGCCTGGTGATCAATTCTTTGTTGGTCATTTGATTAATACAACCCTTCTACATAGATGAAGAGCAAAGTAGCTACTTTTTAGTTTCCTGTTAATGACTAAAGTGGTGTGAATGTAAATAGGGTTTGGTGGGAGATGTAACTTAATAATTAAACTGACTTCATCTTGGAAATGATCAATTTGAATTGATCTATGGACTATGATGACTCTGGACTATGATGAGTCTCCAAAATGCTGGTGTCTCTGTATGGGTATGTGTGTCTGACACATGTGCATGCAGGCATGCGCGACATGTCTGCCGTGTGTATGGGCTCAGCTGGTGGCACTCGGGTGAAGTGGATCTCATGTCTGTGTTGAAACCGAGGAGTGGCAGCTGCTCCACCGTCTGTTGGGAGGTTGTGGTTCATGTGGTCTACATGACACTGTGTCTCAGCGGGTTTAGAGCCGCGGTCTCCATTCCGTCTCTGGTTAGCGTTAATCCAAACAAGCATTTCGAAATGACGTATCGGAAGACTGTCAAATTGAAGATAAACTATGCACTGGTCGGTTGTAAAATTAAAGATTTCTGCAGCTGTTATTGCAGTCAGAGGATTTTTTTTCCTGAGAATGTATTCTGACAAAATTACGTAAGACAGGAAGTCTATGTGATGCAAAAAATTATGTAATTTATCTTTTTACTGTGCCTTGAAAATCCATTTTATTTTTATTTTTAACCTGCAGTCTCATAGACATTTTATCTCTGTTCTTGAATGCACCACAGGCCTTGGCCATGGGGGGATCCAAGAGTAAACCCAAGGATGTTGGCCAACGAACCCGCAGCCTCGAAGGCAACCTCAGCTCTGGAGGAGGAGCTGGCGGCCATTACCTCAGCTCCAATCAACAGTCCTTAACACCCAATCGTAGTCCTAATATAGATGGAGGTCTGGGTGGCAATCAGCCCATGACCAATACCCCAGAGCTGGCCCTGTTTGGAGGTGTGGACAGTAATACTGTCACTTCTCCCAACCGAATCACACTAGCAGGTGAGGACCTCGGCTTTTAGATGTAGTGGTTTGTTGTATTGGGTTGTTTAAACTGTACTGTATGCCCTATACCGTATGTCTATGGTAAAAGCCAAACTTTCTCTCCTTTTTTTAGGAGGTGTTACAACCTTCGTGGCCTTGTATGACTATGAGTCTAGAACGGCCTCAGACCTGTCATTCAGGAAGGGTGAACGCCTCCAGATAGTCAACAACACGTAAGGAAAATACAGAAAACAACCACATGCCCATTTATTTATTTATTTATTTTAATCAATCTCTGCCACATGCACACACAAACACAAAAAACAAAAAAGTTTTATCCAAAAACACGTATTTCATACACATACACCGTGTAAATGATGAGGAATAACTGCATATAGACACGTCCACAGATTGTCTGTCTGACTTATTGCTCAGTTGTCTGACTGGCTGCTTTGCACCCCGAAATGCATGTCACTTATCGTCTCTCTGAGACCCACTGTAACCATAGGAACGGGCTTCCCTCACAAAGAGCTCGCAGAAACGTGTCAACTGGCACATTTCTGCACAATTTTTTTGCTTAATTCACAAAGAACTGCCTACATCTCGCTGCTCAGCCCACCTCAGTAAGGATGTGGCTATTTGTATTGGGTTTTTTTCTGAGAAGTAGACACAGGGTGAGACCCAGTTATCAAACGCAAATCTAACCTGTTTAAGAGGAGTCATGCTTGTTTTTCTAAAATATGGGCCTGCTCTATGAATCAATAGGTGCAGTGAACCATATACTATAGTGCTGCACCCTCAGTGCTGCTTGCCCGCTAACAAACTACTGACCTAGAAGGCAGCAGCTGAGGACAATAGAGGATTATCGCTGCATCTGGCCCCTTAAGCCAAAGACCTGGGTCATTATTGGGTCAAGTACACCCAGAATCCATTAACAATCTCCAAGACTAGTTAATGGGTTATCACAGTCAAATAAGGTGTCAGTCAGGTTCGTCTTAGCTGTCTGATTGGTCCAGTTAAATGATATAGCCATGTACAGTGACCCGATAGGCTTTTGTCATGATAATATCCGAGACGGTTTAGAACCGAGACGCCCCAACTCAGAGTACATTCCTGTATCTGTGTCACTTAGGTTGCTCCTAGCGCCCTTTTATATAGATAGTGTGGCCAACTCAAATCATGGGTGCCATATTGGATACCAACGTCCGATGACTCTACAGTGTAACCCTATGGGGCGAATATGCTATCTTGAAATAAATCGCTTATTTTCACCTAACAGGCATATACATGTTATTATCAACGTTTGTCAATATGTAAAAGGCCCTTATGGAAATATTCCAGTGTATATTTACCTTCTATATCGTAAATGGGCCTCTAAAAAATGCCCATTGTAGTGAGTGACCACGTCACCTAATAAGTCTCTGAGCAGTGTTTACCTTTCTAATATCCGCTAGCATACAGGCTACCTATAGCTAGCTTTGTGTGTAACGTAACAAAAACCCACCCATCTCAGAGGAGCAAAGCTTAATATTTCATTCAATACAATTATGGTACAAAAAGGAGCACTAACGCCACAGGTCTTATGTTGACAATGTGGACGCAGATATAGGAAACTCCAAAGGCAGTCGTAAAATTTACCTAGCAGGCTAGGCTAACGCTGTTGCGCTAACGTTAGCAAACGTTGGCGTAGCGTTAGCTAGCTGTCTAAACTTGTGAAAAGCCAAACAACATCCCCATCCAAGCTGTGTTTCACTTTCCCTCCAATATTATTATGAACATAATAAAGACACCTGGACTCCATATGACTATGGCAAGATCATAGCATTTAGGTACATGGAGTGTTAACGAAAAAGCTAACGCTAGCATAAGGCTAACTACTTCATTCATATCTAAAGCAGGGTTCTAAAGCAACTTTTTTGACAGCATGGTACACATTAACGATGGTATTACTATATTTGTCCTATGTAATTTATTATCTTATCGAAGAGAGAAATTGACATTTACCTCACACAATAATGAACCACCCACATACGTTTTACCTTTTTGGTTCACGGGGGAAATCTTTTGTCGCTTCCCTGTCTTTCATTGCAGCCAAACGCGCAACAGTTGGGCATTTTTTCAGTGATTTATGTAATTTAAAAAAAAAGAAATTATTACATTTTTCCACTATTCCCTGCACTATGTTAATGGGAATCAGATGAATGTTGGTATCAAACATGGAGTCCACGAAACATGTGACCACCTCAGAACCAATCTCATAGCGGATAGCTCAGAACATTCGATTCCCTAGTTGGCCACACTCTCTATATAAAGGGCGCTAGTTGCTCCACTGCCACGCCTCTTTAGGAGACTGGCGGCAGGTCCAGAGTGTATTGATCCCAATAGGAGAAGCGAACGTGAACACAGATTATGAGTGATTCTTTTGCCCCGCAGTCACCAAAGTAAATATTGGATCTCTTTTTCACAAGTCGCATATCTCCGGAACATTCTGACACTAAAATGTTCTTTTTCAGACGAATCAGGAGTAAATTACCTTTTGTTCCGGACCTGTTTCTGTCTCAGCAAGATCTGACAACACGGAGACGCTAACGTCTGCTAACGCCCGTGAACGCTGTAACAATTTTCGTGATGCTAAATATGTCTTTTAGCTGTGTAAATATGTAATTTTAGCAAAAGAAAATGTGAATTAATTATACACTAACTTTTCATCCATCCCCATGAAGTTTACACTTTCAAACGAGGCCACGCCCGTTTAGGAGACAGGAAGTGCGGGCTGTTGCATGCAGCGCGTAATGCGACCCGTGCATGTTTTTCACCCTTTTGCCTCATCATTGTGCCTCTTTCGTCTGCAAGTTATGTAATGGTTTCAATATATTTTACATTCATTGCTTTATGCACTGTATTGGTTGTGTAATAAGTCTGTTCTGTGTACTCTGCTATTCTTCCACTGCTCATAACATGCTCTCTGTATTTTCTTTAACCCCTTTCTTCTCCACCATTTCCCTTCCATTTCTCCTTTAAAAAAAAAAAAAAAAAAAAACATCACAATTGTTTACAGGAGGAAGGTGAACTGCAGGTTTGTGAAGCTTCTCTGGAATTGCATTTGAATGTGCCGTTTGTCTGCCTGTGTGTTTGTATCACCTGAAGCATATGCGGCACTTTTGCACTTTAATACCACCTCACTAGGAAGGCACCGACCGACCACGTAACTCTGCCCAATGCCCCATGAGCGCCCCCCCCCCTCACCCCCAGCACTGTAGTCACGGGAAGTTGGTGCAAAGCCTTGCAGCACTGCAATCAATTCAGGTTAAATGGAGGCAATTAAGGTAATCAAACTGTAATTTGGATTAGGGCTGTGCAATCAATTGACTTTCAATCGCGATTTTTGGCTCCAGGCGATCACAAAAACAATGTAATCGAGAGAAAAACATTTTGGTTTTTATTTTTATTTGCATTTTATTTATTTATTGTTTTCAAAAGATTGTGAACGGGCACTGCAACAGTTGATCTTATTATGTGTTTTATTATTCAATACTGTTTTAACATTCGAATATACGTTTTTATAAAATGTATTTTAAGGGGTATTCAAAAAGATCAACGGCAAAAGTATTTAGGGAAATTTTAACAGTTTTTTAAGTTCAATAAATGCAACATCTTTCCAAAGCAAATTGTGATTTGTCTTCCATAATCGAGCAGCCCTAATTTGGATTCTCGAAGTGAATGTCGTGCTGCAAAGCTACTCACTCTCTGATGAAGTAGCATACAAGCACCATCCCTCCCTGTTGTCATATCCACACGAATGCATGTTTTTTTCTTTTTTTTTATACTTATATAACCTCAAAATGTATATTTTAACAGTAGAGATGCCTGGGCTTGCATTTATCAAGCATCTCCGGGAGCAAAGAGCTCAATTACTGTTGGGGGGGGTGGAGATCAGCAACAATTTATTTATACTCTGAGATGCTTGATAAACTCCAGCCCTGTAAGTCAGACGGAGTGTTTTATTTGCGTGGTGGATGTGCGATGAGCCTCGGTGAAGCTGTGTGTTATCCTTTCATCTGTGCAGAGAAGGCGACTGGTGGCTGGCGCGCTCCCTCACCACCGGAGAGAGCGGTTATATCCCCAGCAATTATGTGGCTCCATCTGACTCTATCCAGGCAGAAGAGTAAACCTTTTTTTTTTTTTTTTTTTTTCTCTCTCTTTGTATCTGTCTTTCATCAAGCACATGAAAGAAATACCACTCGCATGTTTGATTCTCAAGACTTTTCATTGCTTTTTATCTTCAATGTGAATTTGAAATGATGAATTCAAAGGAATATTTCGACACATAATTGCTTTCTAAGAGTTAGTTGTGAACACAAGATGCCACTCTCTGTAAATAGGAAGGTACAGCCAGCAGCCAGTTAGCTTAGCTTAGCATAGAGAGTGAAAACGGGGGGCCACTGCTTGCCTGGCCTCTTTCCAAGGTACTGACATCTGCCTACTTAAAACTATTGATGCACTATTATCCCTTCCGTACAAAAAAAAACAGAAGTGTAAAAATGTCATTTTGTGTTTGTTTTTTTTTTATGGGGTGGGGTGGTATGTGTAGGACTATTTCTTGGCTGGGCACAGACAACTTCCTGGAGTCTCAGCTTGTTAGGACAAGACTCCTGGAAGTCACTGCGCCCTTCAGCTCATTACCCCCTGGTATGCGAATTTCTTTTGACAGAGCCAGGCTAGCCATTTCCCTCGGTTTCCAGTCTTTATGCTAAGCTAAGCTAAGCTAACTAACTAACTTCCGGCTGTAGTGTTGTATTTATCGTACAGGCATTTGAGTGATGTCAATCTTCGCATCTAAGTCTCAGCAAGAAAGCAGATCAGCGTATTTCCCAGAATGCGGAAGTATTCCTTTGAATGACTGTGGTACGTTTACTGTTTTCTGCTCTTGGGAGAGACCTGCTCTGTGGATCTTTTACCTGCTAACCTGCTTGCTTACACAGTCAAGCCACACAAACTACTTTTTTATACTTTTATAACAACTCAATTTCTCACTTTTCCTCCTACCCCTGCAGTCATCTCAGACTGACTCTAGAGTCCAGGTAAGCAGCTGTTGCACTGTAGGCATTAGTATGCATTGCATCTGGAATGCTAAGACAGAGTTTCACTGCACTTTCTTAAAAAAAAAAAAACTAAACAAACATGAGCATCCACTCACCCTCGCTTCGTCATTCCTTCTCTTCCTTCCACCCACATACATCTTCTACCCCTCACCAACCTGTTCCCTGTGTGTCCCATCTTCTTTTTATCTCAACCTCGCCAGGTGGTACTTTGGCAGAATCACTCGCCGCGACTCCGAGAGGCTGCTGCTAAGTTTAGAGAACAGGAGAGGGACTTTCCTGGTTCGAGAGAGTGAGACCACCAAAGGTAAGTGTGGGGAGCCCAAAAAAACGGCACAAAGAATCCTCATTAATGCTGCCTCTATAGACCGTAGGGCTGGGTACCAAACCTCAGTACGTCTCAAGTCTCGACCAAAATGTCTTCTCGACATCACCTGCATTAAAAATAAAGAAATGAAGAAAGGGGTTTTGTAGAAAACCGTGTTAATATTCCCCAAACTAAGATGTACGAAGGAGGATTGGGGCAACATGAAATTTTGATTTGAGTATGGAGTTTAAAGTTTAAAGGAATACGCCACTGTTTGTTGAAATAGGGCTTATCACAGTCTACCCTGGCTGTAGATAGGTGGGCCAGGATTCTGAGTTAAAGTCCGCATTTATTTCTGATTATAATTTTTGTGTAATTTTGATATTTTACTGAAACGCTGAACATACCCAGCTCTATTAAACAGTAGAACTTTACTAAAGGGGACCTAGGGACCTTGGGCAGTAGACCTAATTATTTAGTTAATGATATACAATTCTACCCAGGGAACATTTTTGTCCAGGAAATAGGATTTTGACTAATACCATTGATTACTGCCGTTTTTTTCAAATGTAGCCGTGTTTTTGTAGGATCTTTTTTTTATTTTTTTTTTTTATGAACTTTAGCTCCATCTAAGATCTGTTTTACCAAAATGCACCAAGGAGATGAAAGCAAATTCTGCCTAGGATTAAGACATGACACCCCGCTGTTCAGCGTGCGCCCCGCTGCGTCGTGGGGCGGTGTGGGTGCAGAAGAGAGACCAATCAGGCAGATGGGGGAACGGTTGGATGTGACGCCTGTGGGACCGGAGAGAGTTCTGATAGGCAGCTGCTCTGCTGCTGCTGCTGCAGCAGCAACGCAGTCCCCACGGGTTAAACTAGCCGTGTGTGTGTGTGATTTGTGTGTGTGTGTGTGTGTGATTTGTGTGTGTGTGTGTGTGTGTGTGATTTGTGTGTGATTTGTGTGTGTGATTTGTGTACACATGTACATTACAGGAATCCTGTAGTTTGTAATTATTGGATTTCTATGTCCTAGGGGTGGTGGGGGGGGAATCAAAAACCATATGTATCGTGATTGATTTTTTTATTTTATTTTTTGGGGACAATTTTTAAAATTAATTAATTTCCCTAGATCGATATTTTTTTTGATGATTCACCTAAATATTCCGCTAGATGCATGTCTTTTCAGCTGATGTCCGTTTCCTTCCTCTTTCTTTGTGTTGGCGTTCTAAACTCCGGTGGATTTCTGAGGACTATGGTTAACTGCCCCTCAGATCTCTGCAGGGTAAATCCAGACTACTTTTGAACGTACACACGTTCCACCAAAACAAGTTCCTTCCCGAGGCTATTTAGTAGCGGCACGGTGGCTCCGTGCGGAGCTTAGCGCCGCCAAGGACGATTGCGATTGGTTTAAAGAAATGCCAATAAACCAGAGCACGTTTTTCTCCTATCCCGGAGTGCTGTGTGGACTAGTCAGACCTTCCTCCGCAGCGCTGTGGAGGAAGGTCTGGCAATGCGAGACTACGGTACCACCAACAGCGACTGCATATCCGTTTCCAGCAAAACAGACCGAAAGCAGAAAGTGCAGAAAATCCGTGTAAAATAATGTACTGCTTTACAAATTAACTAAATGACTGACTGACTGACTAACTGTCATGTGCATTTATTTTTAGAAAACAATTAGTTTTTAGAAATTTCTCATGATATACTTTACAACTTTAGTTTTTTTGTAAAAGGAAGAAAGAAAAGAAAATTGCAACACTCGCAATACTTCTAGAATCGCAATACAAATTGAATCACCACCCATGTATCGGGGGGGGGGGGGGGGGGGACAAAAGCATATCGTCCCAGCCCTGCTATATAGCTCTGCATATAATGAGAAAAGGGACAAGGTGGGGAGGGATGGAGGGGAGATGAGTAGAGTGAGTGAACAGGAGTAAGTGGGGAGGTACTGGATGGGTGAGCCCGACAGAATTAGGTCAGTGTGGAGCGGAGGATGAGGACTGTTCAGCCACAGGCCAGATCACCCAGTTCAAACATTCAGAGAAGGGGGGGGCATCGCCTTGAGCTGCTCAGTAATGTAATGTTCTGTTTTGTTTTCCACCGACTGACGCTGCCCTCTGGTGGCGTAGTGAGCACATTGTCACCAAAACCTCACAGCCTAATTAGCCCCATTTTTTTTTTTTTTTTTTGCTTTTATATTTTTGTCCAGATTATTAGAATAATTTGTCCTTGCAGTACAACATGCATGATCACATTTTGCTCTTCTTCTTGCCAGGTGCCTACTGTCTGTCAGTGTTGGACTATGACAACACGAAAGGGCTGAATGTCAAGCACTACAAGATCAGGAAGCTGGACAGCGGAGGCTTCTACATCACATCCCGCACGCAGTTCAGCAACCTGCAGCAGCTTGTCAACCACTATCGCAGTCAGTTCATGTTGTCATATTTGTTTATTAGAGGGGTAACTTCGTTTTTTTCTTTTTTTTTTCCAACCTGGACCTTATTTTCCCATGTTTTTGTGTGTAAGTGACTGATGGGAACAAACAATCTTTGAAATTGGTCCAGTATTAAGCTACATCCCTGCAGCCTGCAGCTGCAAAACAAGTTACATGTTTTTGGGCAATTGCGCACCTTCAATTTACGTCCACTAAAAGTGCGTTTTTTGCCACAGAAATAGACCTTTCTGTTAAAGAGTGGGATCCTTTTTTTTTTTAACATAAAAACATCCCCGAAATTGCTATCGCCGAACCCACCAGACTCCATGGAAATAAACCGTAATTTTATCATCGTAAAATACACTCAGTCGACAGAAACCAAATAAAACTATCAAATACATGAAATGAAGACATCATTTACTAATTTAGATGTGGAAATATGCTGGCTCTATTTAAATGGAGTGTGGTGGGTTTGGTGATAGTGATTTCTGAGCTGTTTCTGGTTTTAACAAAAAGGTCTATATCTGTAGGGATCCTTTCCATAATGTTGTCAGACACTTAGATATAATAATAATCTGAGCCTGTCCATGACAAAAACAGCACTTTTAGTGGACAGAAACGGACTATACACATTTGTCCTATAGGGTTACATTGCAGCCCCAAACAACAAAAAAAAAAACGAAATTACCCTTTTAAGTCACACACCGAGAAGAATATTCTGTGATTAGGATGGATTTTCTTTTCCCACATTACGTGTCTTGTGTCATATGTCCCTCCCCCCCCCAGAGCATGCTGATGGGCTGTGTCACAGTCTATCAGACGTCTGTCCGGTGCTGAAGCCTCAGACTCAGGGCTTATCCAAGGATGCCTGGGAGATCCCGAGAGACTCCCTCCGCCTTGACCTCAAGCTCGGACAGGGCTGCTTCGGAGAGGTCTGGATGGGTAAGCCGAGCTTTCTCCAACAAATCTCCAAAAGCTGCTGCTGGTTTGCTGCTCTTTCTTTGGAGGCATTTTGCGTTTTTAATTGATCACTGAAAAGGAACGTTTCAAGGCACACTACACACTTCCAGTGAAATATAAAAAAAAAAAAAAACTATGTGAAGACCAAGAGTAAAATTCTGCCGTACTTACATTTCAAATCTTTACCCAAAAAGCGCATTGGATCTCCTTCTTTCTTCTCTAATGCTTTTGTCGTTGCTGTAGCATATAACTGCCATTCCCCCGCTCAGTAAGGAAATACTGTGGACAGTTTAACAGATGATCAAAGGGATTAAGTGTCCATCAATATTGTTCCTCAGCAGATGTACAGCTGGCAGTTGTCTTTTGTGATATGGGATTTGATTGATAAATACCACTGTTAGCATGTTTTAATAAATGAAGGCTTGTAATTAGATGTGCATTACACTGTAGATTGTATAGGCCTGTGGGTACCAACCTTTTTGTTAGATATACTCTACCCCCCGCAGCCTTATCAGCTTAACACCACCCGCCACGTTCCAAATGTTCATTAGAATATAATCAACTGGATATTATTGGACTATTAATGATCGGGGCCTCCCGGAATCTGGGACAAATTAAAAAAATAATAATAGAACTCAGAATGTTAACACATCTCCACTCCAAGCAGAAAAAAAAATGTCTGCTAAATTCGGCAGATTTTCAGATTCTGTTTGGGTCTGTTAATGATATGAAAGTGGATATTTACAAAATGTAGTTTCATACAATTAAACTCTATGGGCCCTGTCTTGCACCTGGCGAAGCGCAAAGCCAGACGAAAGTGTCTTTGCTAGTTTAAGACCGACGCAGTTGTCAATTTTCCGTCCAGCCTCGCGTCGTTTGAAAAGCAAATGCACCTGCGCCCATCTGTGCGCCCACGGGCGTGCTGGTCTTACAGGGAGGTGTGTTCAGGTGCATTCTGGTCGTATTGTTATCTTGAAGCAACGGGAAGTGATCGTTCCATTGACCAACAAAAACCTGGTCTAAAGTCAGTAACGCAGAATTTCATTGTTATTATAACAGCGCATTAGTAAAATGCGCTTAGGCTCATGCACAGTACGCGCACACTCTGCTTGTTATACACAAAGGGAGTCACGCAGCAGCACACAAACATGCAAAAGATTACAAATAATAAGATTAATGTGCAAATCCACCATCATAATAGCAATGCGCCAAGGTCCAAACATGCCTGGCTTTTAAAAGGAATGGGAGATGATCTCTGGTTGGTTTATTGCATGTTACGCACGAAACACACCTATGGATTAATGAAGACACTAAGTACAACCCTTGAACCATGCGCCCGGCGCACGGACCCTTTTTTCTGCCGTCAAACTACCAAAAGTGGATTTGGACACGCCCTAAACGCACCTCCGCCATGCGTTTCATGCCGTGCGCTCAGGTCGTTAAAATAGGGCCCTCAATGTTAAGGGTGTTTGCATCCGTACATGTACCACTTTGAAATTAGAGAAGCTAAATGCTTTAACCATTTATCCAATGTTTTTAGCTATTTCAACCATTTATCCATCACATGACTGTTAATTTTCACATACTCATATTTGCAACATTTGGTGTTCTGGTGTTACAGCTACTCCCAATCTTTGGCTACCCCATGGTGTACAGGTCCTACTGGTTGTAAACCACTGCTAAAGGCATTGTTGTGTCCTTAGCAGTGGTATTGGTCATTTCTTTTAACGTGACTCTATGCTGGGATCTTAGAATTGATTGCCTTGTAACAAGCAATACTGCTGTGACCTTCATCGCTCATCAGGAACATGGAACGGTACAACACGGGTGGCGATAAAGACTCTGAAGACGGGCACCATGTCCCCTGAGGCCTTCCTCCAGGAAGCTCAGGTCATGAAGAAGCTGAGACATGAAAAGCTGGTTCAGCTCTATGCTGTGGTGTCCGAGGAGCCCATCTACATCGTCACGGAGTACATGGGACAAGGTCAGCATCGACTTATATCGACATAAACACACATTTCTACCGTAGAACTCTGGGAAACAAATGATGCTCTTTCATTGTGGTTTTTCAAATAATTGTAGCCTCGTTTGAGTGAATGTACCTAAACTAAATCAAGACAAGCTATGAGGCACTCGGGAGGCTAAAGTTTAAAAAGCCTTCAGCATTTTCTTGGCTCTAAAGTCGTTAAAACATGCCCCCCAACCCCCGATTCCCCTGTATGGTGATCTTATTTTTTTAAATTTGGATTGGATAATTTGCATGCAATTGCGCAAGTCAGGACCTGCGAACGCGAATTTTTCTTTTCTTTTTTTTTGCAGGGTGGTAGGGGAAGACTCATGAATATGCCTGCTCTGGTTGGGTTGGTTAGGTTTAGGCAAGAGGAGTGGGATTGGTTATGGTTGGGGTAAGAATGTCAGGGCGATACTATTCCAAAAAGGTGTAATACATGAGTAGTATGGATAACTGTGTGTAAATATATGCCAAGGTACTGTAAATGCACAGGGGTGCAAATAGCATACATTGATATTTGTACCAGACGGGGTATTAATAGAACACATTGCTGTGTGCACCGGCGGGGTACTAATAGCAATCATTTCTAATTGCACCAGGGTACGAATAGCACTTCTAATTGCACCAGCATACGAATAGCACTTCTAATTGCACCAGTACGAATAGCCCTTCTAATTGCACCAGGGTACAAATAGCATACACTGCTAATTGTACCAGGTGTGCAAATAGCCTCACCCAAAAAGATATTAAAGGCTTTTAAAACGTTACCCTCTCGAGTGCCTCAGATTCCTTCAACCTTTTTAAACTTCCATTTTGTTTTGAAAAATAAAAAGAGAAAATAAATAAAACGGGACCAGAGGGACACTTTCTACACACCCAAGCAGCTCTCTCCATGCAGACTGCATTGTGACAAAAATGGAACGTTATTTTATTAAATATGCTTCATTCATTATGTACAGTATGTACAAAAATAGAAGGATAGAAGCGTTATAACAGCAATAACAGGAGGAATTTGATGCTAAATAAAGGCTGAAATGACCACAACAGCTCCAACAGTGTTACACTAACCGTCGGTATGTCTCCTTGCCAACAGGTAGCTTACTGGATTTCCTGAAAGGTGACATGGGCAAGATGCTCCGCCTCCCCCAGCTGGTGGACATGGCCTCACAGGTCAGCACAAATCATTTTGCTGCTGCGTCATTGAAATCACTTCATAATACTCTCGCCAGCGTTGTTCTTAACCCTTGTGTTGTCGACTTCTCGTCTTTCTGAGTCAAAATGTTTTGCGCTTTTCTGTCGTTTTTTGACATTTTTTAAAATGCTTTTACCGCCATTTTAAATATTTTGTTCCACGCTTTTTTTTTTTTTTTTTTCATGGTCAATAAAACTAATTGTATATGACATTATACCAAATTTTTGAATTGAAAGAAAACGGAAATTATGAAGTATTTTGACTAATAGTTAAGAAGTTAATTTATGTCAAAGTTTAGTTTCAGGATACTGTTTTTAAAACCATTAAAAAAAACATTTTGTTGTTCAAATGCGATGACATTGAATAATGAGTTTTACATGAATTTTTCCGGCTTCCGTACAACGTACCATGCCTCCATGTAATTTTGGGGGCAATTTATTTGTAAGAAACCCACATTTCTGATGTAAAAAAAAAACATAGTAAGCCGGTCAAATTTGAGCCGAAGACAACACAAGGGTTAAGTGTAGACAACTACAAAGCCACGTGTCGTTCTCAGATTGCTTCGGGGATGGCTTACGTGGAGAGGATGAACTACGTGCACAGAGACCTGCGAGCCGCCAACATCCTGGTGGGAGATAACCTGGTTTGCAAAGTGGCCGACTTTGGTCTGGCTCGCCTCATTGAGGATAATGAATACACTGCCAGGCAGGGTAAGACCACAGGAAGGTGTTGCTAGCTTTTAGCATTTTCTTTTCTCGTACACTTTGTTTCTTTAAGTAGCGTATTGGCTCCCCACCTGTCTGTATTGTTGCCTCTGAAAATGAAGTCACGGGGCGCCCCTGGTAGCTCAACTGGTTGAGCGTACCACCGTGTCCAGAGGCTCAGTCCTTATTGCAGTGGCCCGGGTTCGGTTCCGACCTGCGGCCCTGTGCTGCATGTCATTCCCCCTCTCGTTCCCCCTTTGTTGCATGTCATTCCCTCTCTTCCTCCCTCCCTCTCTCGCTCTCTCCCTCCCCTTTCCTCTCTTCAACTGTCCTGTCAAATAAAGGCCAAACATTATTATTATTATTTTTTTTATTTTTTTATCTAAGTCATATCTATTTGTGACCCCAGATCACAGGGTATCATGCTGTGTATGTGGGTTATGAGCAGTCCAACCAAAAAGGACTATTCCCTCAGAATGTCTTATTTGAAGATTTTTTTGTTTAGATCTAAGGAAGTTAAAGCATCCACTATTTCAAAGACAATAATGAAAATAAGGTTTTCTTCCTCGTCCCTTCCATCATCTCATGACCCCTCAGATTTGAGTCCCATCACCCAAGTTGGGAAGTATAAAAGTGTTTAAGGAAGCTTTATGATTTAGGCAGCTGATGTGACGTGTCTGTCTGTGCTACCATGAGCTCATATTAACTTGCTGATGAACCTGTCCTCTTGCAGGAGCTAAGTTTCCCATCAAGTGGACGGCTCCTGAGGCTGCTCTGTACGGCCGCTTCACCATTAAATCAGACGTCTGGTCATTCGGGGTCCTGCTGACTGAACTGGCCACCAAAGGCCGAGTGCCCTATCCAGGCAAGGACCTGTTTGTTTTGGACATTTTTCAGTCTGAGAGATCAACCTGTGTATTTTAGGTCGAGTGCATAGTGCTTTTACCTACATGTTCCACCAGTCCAACAGCATCAAGATTCATGACTCGGAGTCTATAGGCCTATGTCACACTTCCTGCTTCCGGAACGCGGAGTAGGGAATCAGAACTTCCGGTCAACAGTCCCTTTCTCCATAAGGCTTTAGATTATCAGCCATAATCTCTAAACCATCCGAGGTAGACTGACCACGAGCTACATGGTTGTGTAACGAAAGTTTCTGCTCCTGTAGAAGCCAGAAGTCTGTATGAAATCAACCTTGTTTTAAGAAAAACATATTTTATCTGCGATCTTCTGGAGAAAAACTACACTACCCACAATCCTTAGCATGACAGCAACGTCTCTGATTGGTCCAACTCGCTGTTGCCAGCGAAACGTTTACCGTGCCCGCAAAACTGCAAACTGTACACGGTCTTGTACCTTTTGCCAATTTTTTTTGCCGTTTTCAAAATGTCCGAGCGAAGAGACTTGGTCCAGCAGTATCTATCGGGCTCCGCCATTGTAAAAAGCTAACCGGAAGAGCTGTATCCTCACTCAGAGACGTTCTTCCGGTCTTCAATTGTTGCATGACATAGGCCTATTAGTCATAAGCAGTGCCTTATGGAATCTACAGACGCGGAATTTAGCATAATATTCCACGAGAATGTTAAAATATCTTTTACCCAAGCAGAAAAACTGAATTCTGCTGATTTTGGGGCGCCCTGGTAGCTCACCTCGTTAAGTGTGCGCCCCATGTACCAAGGCTCAGTCCTTACCACAGCGGCGCTGTAAAACAAATGCCCAAAAATAATCTTAATAATCTTTTTAAAATTCAAAAGATTTGAAAAATTCAAAAGATTCCATTTGGGTCTGGTGGTCATACGCAAGCGTATGATTGAAAGTGTGATTATGTGTGACTAACATCATACCTTTGCTCTCCCAGGTATGGTGAACCGGGAGGTGTTGGACCAGGTGGAGCGGGGCTACAGGATGCCGTGCCCAGCAGAGTGCCCTGAATCCATGCATGAGCTGATGCTGACCTGCTGGAGGAAAGAGCCAGAGGAGAGGCCCACCTTTGAGTACCTGCAGGGCTTCCTGGAGGATTACTTCACCTCCACGGAGCCTCAGTACCAGCCGGGAGAGAACCTGTAACTGGGCTGCACGTGGAAATGTGCATGCGTCATGCATGTGCAAAACTGAGCATGCGCATCTAATACGGAGTGCATGGACATGGTATGTGTGAGGGTTACGTGTGTACAGTATAACGGGGCAGAAAGCCGACTGCATTCTGGGTACAGTCAGTAACTCTGAGGAGTATCAGTGGGACATCTGATCCGACCAATCTGCAAAATTTCAGTTCCTGCCTCTTTCCAAAGTCATTGTCATGCTCTCCAACGTGTCAGCAGCTCTGAGGCAATATTTGTCAAAGTAAAAGACTAAACTGTGGTATTATTTTAGGGTTTATCATACAGTACTGTGTTATTTTGTCTTGTCAGTGAAATCAACCCCCTACACACCCAAGCCGGGTTTTCTACCTTTGTAGTGTTTGTAAAGGGGGCCCTAATGATACACATTTCCCATGCACTTTTCAACACTGCAATTGACCCCAGACTATGACTATGTAAATTACTGCAGATGGGTCCAACATGGGAGTCCAGAGAATAGAAGTGTTGCCCTGCTGAAAGCACCACTTCAGGATGTCTATTTTTACTACATTTTCTTTGGGAAGCGCACATGCTCGGAGCCCGTCTTCCATTTTGCCACTCGACAAGTAACTATTTGGGACATACAATAATTTGCCAGGATATTTCGGGCTTTATTTTCGTTATTAGACCAGGATCAACTGGAATGTGTTCAGTTAAAAAGATTTTTATTTTACAGTCATGCTTCCCCTGTACAACATTTCGGCTAGCGTTTCACCACTGTGAGATTTTAGTACGAGACTAACGCCCGTGATTGTCATCGGAGTGTGTAGTCTCACGTGCCAATAGGACAAATTGGTTTATTGCTGTGACCAATATATATATACAGCTCAACTCAAAGAGGAGAAGATGCAGAGTCTGTCTCTATTTTCTAATTGTTGACTTTTCTTACAAACAAATGGCTACTGATCAGTAACAGTCATCTCAGGATGGAGATGGAGAAGACTAGAATTCTGCTGCAAGGAATTTTCATGCCAATGAAAGTCCCTTTTGTACTCTCTTCTACTGTGTAAACGTGTATTTTACTACTCTACTTTTCTTACAATGAAGTTTGAGTTGTGTAAGCAGTTCTTCTTCTTAAAAGATAATCCACTGTTTTTTGGGATCCCGCGCCTGTGTACTGTACCAACCGGCTCACCAGAGACCGGTTTCAAGGTGCCAATTTGTTTTCAAGCATTCAAATTAAAATCGGGGGAATCTTCTTGTCTCCTTTCAGTTCTAACCTTCATTAATATGCAAATTTCTATCTTTTATCAACCTCAGTATGTCCCCAATTAGTGCATCTTTGTGCACAATCGCACACTGGAGATATTCCGTTTTCTGTGCTGCTCAAATGAGCAACAAAGCGACCCTGTGCAGAGTATGGCTATGCCTTCCTTCAGCCTGCAGGAGGCAGACCAGAACGCCATTCCCATATGCATACATCATGCATAGCAAATCAATTGGCATCTTGAATCGTAATTGTAAATATCCTTATTGTATATATCACCTTTTATAATTTATTCCTTTTAAAATAACCCAATTGTTTAGTTTGCCCATTGTTCAAACGTTAACGTTTATGGTACTTTTATGGGTTGAATAACCTCTGACAATAACAATATATGTTAAAGAAACGCTTTCACATTACAAGTATGTTGTTTCTGTTCACGTATTTTTGTACATTTTCAGTATGACTTGAATTGGTGTGGAGAACTGCTCCGTATCCCCTGACTGATCATCTAGCAGCATTACTCCTTCCCATAATACAATCTGTGTGTGTGTGTGTGTGTGTGTGTGTGTGTGTGTGTGTGTGTGTGTGTGTGTGTGTGTGTGTGTGTGTGTGTGTGTGTGTGTGTGTGTGTGTGTGTGTGTGTGTGTGTGTGTGTGTTCTCGTTTAGCTATATTTGTGGGGTCCAAAAACCAGGAATACAGTATACTTGTGTGTGTGTGTGTTTTTTTTCTCGTTTAACTATATTTGTGGGGTCCAAAAACCAGGAATACAGTATACGTGTGTGTGTGTTCTCGTTTAACTATATTTGTGGGGTCCAAAAACCAGGAATACAGTATACTTGTGGGGTCCCGACAGCTTTGTGGGGCCAAAATGCTGGACCCCACAACTTTAAAGGGCTGTTTGAGGTTTAAGACTTGGTTTTAGGATTAGGGATAGAATTAGGTTATTTTTAGGATGAGAGTAAGGGTTAAGGTTAGGGTAAGGGGCTAGGGAATGCATTATGTCAATGACTGGTTCCCACATAGATAGTGAAACTGTGTGTGTGTGTGTGTGTGTGTGTGTGTGTGTGTGTGTGTGTGTGTGTGTGTGTGTGTGTGTGTGTGTGTGTGTGTGTGTGTGTGTGTGTGTGTGTGTGTGTGTGTGTTGGTTTGATTGATGTCTCCAGCTTGTTGTTCATGAAGCACTACTCATTATGATTACATAACTCCATACAGAAGAGGGGTGTGCGTGCCACCACGTTTGATCTCCGTGTAAAATCCACTGTGTCCTGTGGACATGGGTTATGTCACAATTAATGCATTTAACCTGCATGGGTGTAGTCGGGCTGTCTGGCATTGTCCCCTTCTTTGTCTCATTGGATCCTCCATGAGCAAAAAGTGCACGAAAAAGATCATATTGGATGCAGCCTTGCTCACAAGCCAAGGACATTTCCTTTCGGGTTCTGTGGGTATTCTTTCTGGCTATGCAGATATTTTTTTAAATCTGTGATATTCCTATATATATATATATATATATATATATATATATATATATATACTCTTTTCTACTGTTTCCAATGGGGATTTTCAGATTCATAGCTCTTTGTTAAATCCTACTGAATCTTGTTCAAATTTGAAAGTATGAACGTTTGAATAAAATTTGTATATTTCAGACCGTATCCTATGGTGTTTGAATCAATTTGGTCTCCATAATCAGGAACAGCTGACTGAGTTTGTATTTGAAGTGAATCAGAAGTCTGTGATCAAAGGTCATAACCAATAATTGACCTGCTTTTTACTTTCAGTTGTCCGTTGCCTCAATAAAGGTGATTGTGATCGTGAATATTGTGAACACAATTTGTTGAAAGTGGCTTTGCAATTATTACAGCATAACTCCATTTAAGTAGGAATACTATGTTGTTTTTAAATGCAGAAAGTCAATGTGTTTATAGTGATATGAACATCGGAAAAAAATCCATGAAAAAATTGTAGTCATTTTTTATCAACTGTGTAGTATTGAGACACTGCCCGTGATTGTGTCCACAGCTCATAGAACATTCTTATTTTACATACATTACATGAAATATTGTATTTATATGTACTCATGTTTGCAAATCAGATTGTAACACTGTCCTGGAAGTACTCAAATATTTTTACCCAAGTAGAAGTAGCAATACCACAAAGTATATCAGCAAAATGTACAACTACTTGTGAGGCAGACACATGTCTGTGTTATATTATTACATTATATGAATTGATTATTATTATTGATGCATTAACATTATGCGTTAACAGCTTTTTCATGGAGCTAATTTCAACTACTTTGTATAATTTGGGTAGTTTAATCTGTAGGCTTTTCGTTGGTTTTCTGTTTTTCTCTGATTACATGTTTTGTATGTAAAATCTCCATCTGCAGAGTAAACTCTAAGCATAGCTGTCACATAAAGTAAAAAATACAATATGTACCTCTGAAATGTGGAGTAGAAGTACAAAGTAGCATAAAACGGGAATAGTCAGGTAATGTACAAGTACCTCAGAACTGTTTAATCCTATTGCTGTTTGGGTTTCATCCCATCTTTACCTCAGGACTTTTCCCATGAGAATTGCTCATAGATATGATTTTGAGCTGATGAAATGTTTCGGAAGTCAGATACAATAAATTACGCATTAGTTTAGTTTGGGGTCTCCGAGACCTCATCTGTTAAACATGGTTGAATACAATGGGTTTTCGTATTGATATTATTATTGTTGTTGTTTATTTCCAAGTAGGTTTACATATACAATAAATTCACTTTGGTGTATTGGTGCATAGGTGCATAGACAAGAAACATCATTATAGACTAGAAGAAGGAAAAAAATACAATATAAATTTTAAAAATGTATAAAATGAAAATATGTACAGTACATATAGGCAGGATGTGCAGGGATATATTCCAAGGGATGTGCAAAGGTTCACAGTAATCAATAAAAAGAGTATGCGATGTACAATGTATTGTTATTATTATATATTATTATTGTCTTTTCCACATAAAGCAGTTGTGATCTGTGTGCAGTAATTATGCCACAGTCAACCAAACAAAAGGGTGTACTGAAATACTTTTTACAATTGTGTAAAAAAGAAAAAAAAATTATTATTATTGTTATTATTATATAATTGAAGAATAGATATCATTCATGTGTATCACTGACTCATACGTTATAATGCCCTCAGGACCGCCACATCATTTTTATTATATACACCCCACCTAGTCGTGACGTGCGCTGGTGCTCGCGCCGTGGCAGTTTGGTCTGGAGCCGTACCAGAAGGTCCCGGAAGAGGCTCCACTCGTGCAGCATGAGCGCGAGTCGCAGGTGAGCGAGCTACCTGTAAACAAAGAAAACAAACATGGTAACTACCCAGGCGACGCAGTTCCACGGACGCGACTTTAAAGCTGGTAATGTAACTTTTTTGCGACGCTTTTTATGATTCGACGCTGCTCATTTGACTTGGAATATATATATTTTTTTGTATCGTTCATTTTCTTTCATTGTATGGGGTGACTTTTTTTGTGTTACTTGTAATACTTAAGTTGTCTTGTAATTTCAAAAAGTTTACCGTCGGGTTTCGGTAAACCTAACGATGTGCTGATGCTTTTTGGTGATATTTAGTGTAACTTTTGTGGCTCACTCCCACTACAAAATACACGAATGAATGAATGGTGTTGATATAGCTCTATGTAAACCATATGTTCTGTGTCAACGCTCTCGTAGCTTTAAATCTGGCTGCTAGCCACTTGGTAACGTGCTGTGACTGGAACCTGCTCTTGCATAGCAAGTCACATTCAGTGCCATACCTTGCTGTTCATTTATGAGCTTCCTATCATTGTGAGGTCTTACATTTGAAAGGTTATGTTTCAATGTCACTCTACAAACCGTGGACGTCTGTTGTAACCAGATAAATGCAGGAAATTATATGTTTTTTTTTATTTTGTTTCCTTTCTTTCTCTCTCTCTCTCTCTCTCTCTCTGTCTCTCTATCTCTATCCATTCCTCTCATCCTCCCTTCTGTTTTGTTTTTTCCTTTCCCAATCCTGGCAGGATGGAGATCTGTGTTTGATCCAACATCCTGATAACACACAGCGTTGCCAGACACAGTGTGCAGAGCTTACACATGTAGCCTAATAAGGTGGGTCAATCCAATATAATCCAATTCCATGGCTACGAGGACAAATAGGTCAGTTCACCTTTTAAATCCTGGTTTATTCTGTCTCATCTTGTCTACAGCATTCCTGCTAAAACTTGTCTCTTTCGTAGGAATTGCTTAACACAAGTCAGATGATGATGATGACTGTGTGTATGTGTGTGCGCATGTGTGTGTGTCTAGCTTTGCCACAGATGACACTTCACTCAGCATGACCACCATCCACATCCACTATATTTAGCAGTGTCACAAAAGGTGACTTTAACCACGCTAATTTGTGCTTCTGTGTTTGTGCTATATCTTCTGTTTCTAACCAGCTTGAAAAGTGTGCACTAGCATCAGAACAGATTATAAATACAGCAGCAGCCTCCTTGAGAATTAGATAAAAGATGATTTTCCGAGTTATTTTTAGTTTTGACAGGTTGTCTTGTCTTCACAGGCCATTTAATTCTTGCTTTAAAATGTTCTTGCTCTGGCAGAACACAGGCTCTATAAGCAGCCTGCTAGTAGACTTTCACCTTGATTCAACATTGATTAATCATTTCAGACCAAAGGTAATACACTGTACACGACAGGAAGATTATTTACTTAGAGTGCCCACATTACAATGAATGAAAAGAGAAACCGAAGATCGGATGTTTGATGATTAACATTTGGGGACCTGGGTAGCTCACCTGGTAGAGCATGTGCATATATATATATATATATATATATATATATATATATATATATATATATATATATATATATATATATATATTATTTACTATATCTCTAGTTTACTCCTCGACGCAGCAGCCGTGGGTTCGACTCCGACCTGCGACCCTTTGCTGCATTCCATCTCTCTCTCCCCTTTCATGTCTTCAGCTGTCCTATAAAAATAAAGGCCTTAGAAATGCCCCCCCAAAAAACTTAACATTTTAAATGCCTCTGGATGCTGGATTATGTTTACCTGAGCTATAGTTTCATGTTGAAGCCTCTGTGTTGGCATAGTATCATTTGGGTCTCCACAAAGCATTGCTTGTCTTCGATTTATTGTAGATAATAACTTGTTTGAGTAATTGGAACCATACGCAGCAAAGTGAAAGGCGGTAATGCAATCAGGAAGACAGACTATTTTAATCTTTGTGTGAGGTTTGTTCAAAAGCTGTTTCATCATGGTGTTCTTTTACAGTGAATATGTCTACTACAGACACTCAGCAGTTTAAAACTATGTGGGGGAGGAATGTTGGTCTTAATAGCATCTTAAATGCAGGTACCATCTTGTTTTACAAGCACAGTCATGCACACACATGTTACAGTGGCCTGTGTCTGTAATTATAGACTGTTTCTCAGGTGGAGGGCAGAGGCTGCAGATTTACTGTAGCAGCAGAGGGTAATGATGTGAGGTGGATGTTATCACCAGGAAGTGATGTGTGTGTGACTGTTAGTTACAGGAAATGTCAGCCACAACAAACTTAACACACACTGTACTGCGTGCATGTTTCAGCATTTCATGCTGCTGCTAGAAAAGTGTTAAGATTCGGTGGATGTGTGCTGTAGGACCCTTGTGTTGTCTTCCCGTCAACCTTTTTTTCTCAACGTTTTTGACGCCTTTTTTTCACAGTTTGTTTTTGCTTTTTCCAACGTTTTAAATTGTTCAATTTTTCTTCTACACATTTTCAGCACTTATTTCTACGTCCCATATTTTCTGACATAAAACAAAAATTGAAAACGGGTCAATGTGACCCAAAGTCAACACAAGGGATAAACCGTGCTTTTATTGTTTTAGTATGATATTTACGTAAAAAGATTAGCATGCTGCCTGAGGTGCCACTAGTTCCTGAAAATAACCCACCTAAAGTAAATGTTGCACACCAAATGTTTCTAATAATGAGAAAGTTCAAATGTAATACCTTGAGAACATTCATGCTTTATGTCTTTCTAAGGTTGTGTCTAGAATTCTACTGTACTAACAACATAACTGCATGTAGCATTAGGGTTTACAAAATTCTGTTGCTCCAGAATATTTTGCACATCCGTTTGGCAAGTAAACTCTTATTTTGTCTTGCGTGCTGAATGACACGCACACGTTCGCCTCTCCCGGCGGCTAAACTCACTAACCAACATCTGAATATATTTTTCACGTTATTTATTTAAATGGAAATTCACAAGGTTCAACTGGAAACGTATTAAGGGAATTTTCACAGTTCAAGGTGTTTTCACTGATTTGTTTGACTGTTTTTTTAAGTTTTAATAAATGCAACATCATTCCAAAAGTCAATGAGTCACCGTGTTAACTAATCGCAATTTGAACATTGACCAAAATAATTGTGATTTTTTTTTTTTTTTTTTTTTTTCTTCCATAATCCAGCAGCCCTAGTTTTATAGGCCAAACCGAATCTCTGAAAATAATCCTCAGTTGCCGGCTGCCCTACTTGTGTTAGCTTTGTCTAAATAATACATGACGCTTCATTACTCTGAACTGCAGACACTTGCCATCGTGCAATATTCATTTCAACCGTATCACCCAGCCCGAGGTAACCTCTTGTTTGGTTGATGTGAAACAGTTATTCCAGTCCAGACATATGGAAAAAGTTACATTCTCACTATGTGTTTTAGCCATAGGCTTCATTTAAACTGTGTACTGAAACTAACGCACTAAACGCATCTTGAGGCAGTGTGTGAGAATGACGCATCTGCTCTGGGTTCTGTTCACATCACTCGTAAAGATAAATTAAGCCACAGAAACCACAATGAGGAAGTTAGTAATGACTAAGCAAACAAGGCGATAAAGAAGTCCTACGCATTGACATCTGGACTATAATTAGCAGAGTATTAAGAGGAGACTTCCCCTAGCACAGAAGCAAGAAGACTGGACCACCTAATGTTAACAACAAGACTTTGTAACCCCTTTGATCATTAACAGTAAACCTATCCCCTTATGGCACAGTTATTTCCTGGTAGGAAGTTCTAAAACCATTGTACAACCCCACTCTTTCACAGTTGACCAGAAACCCAGTGACCAAAGGACCGGGTCAGCCATCATCCGCCACCATGGCGAGCCAGGAGCCTGTCAATCCTTCACATGCTACATTCAATCTCTTCGTCCAAGCCCAGACTTGTAAGGATGTGAAGCACCACTTTGCTGCGCTCTGCAGGCAACTGGACATCAATCCTAAGGATTTCAGGAGCTTCTACGTCACATTAAAGGAAAGACTGAACTACTGGAAGGCCAAAGCCCTGTGGACGAAGCTGGACAAAAGGGCATCTCACCCAGATTACAAGCAAGGAAAAGCCTGCATTAAAAACAAGGTAGTGGCAACCAGTGACTCTTTTTTTTTTTTTGCTGTATTTTGGATGTGGATGTAGCTGGCTTTTTTTTTTTTCTTGTATATGCATATTTTACTTTGAGAATTTGTTTTATTAGACATACACTACACTGGCTTTGAATTAGGTTCAGTGTTGTATTTTGTATTGTGCCGTTGTGTAAATGAATTCATTTCTTGAATGTACTACATAGCCTACATGGAATTTCACCCACCACTAAAATGGTGACTTTTGACTCATGATCTGAGTGCTCTTTTTTTAATGCTTTCTGAATTCTGGTGAAACACTGAAAACCTCTTACTGTATATTAGATAATTATCTGATTTAAATATGGAGGAAGGTCTGGCAATGCAAGACTTGACCAACCTTGTCAATGGTCCTTTCAAGCTATTTTAAAATCATACAGATTGGCTCATCAAGGGGGCTACATCATTTGTGTGCTGTGATACACACAGTGTTTTAGCGTGAAGTTTAAAACCAATCAAAACAGGGGACTTTAAAGGTCCCATGGCATGAACATTTCACTTTATGAGGATTTTTAACATTAATATGCGTTCCCCCAGCCCTCCTATGGTCCCCCAGTGGCTAGAAATGGCGATAGGTGTAAACCAAACCCTGGGTATCCTGCTCTGCCTTTAAGAAAATGAAAGCTCAGATGGGCCGATCTGGAATCTTAAGGTTAAAGGTTACCTCACCTTTCTCTGCTTTGCCCGCCTAGAGAATTTGGCCCGCCGATAAGAAAGAGAGAGAGAGACGTCATGGCTTGCAAACAAGCAAAGCATGGCAGTTGGTCAAGCCACACCACCACCCTCCACCTCCTCAATAGCATTTAAAGCTACAGACACAGAATGGCACATACTAAGGAAAACTCATTGTAGAACTGGCTATAGTGGCTGTAATTCTGCACCCAGGCTGAATTTCGGGAAAGCGACTTCACATACAGTATTAGGGGACCACTAAGGTCTATATAAAAGCATCCAAAAAGCACCATGTCATGGGACCTTTAATGAAACCCGATCATCATTTTTAACTTTGCACGGACTGCCCTGCAGAGGCATACAAACAGTACTTCCTCATTCTAAGATTGGCATTATATCATCCATGCTGGCTGTCTGTCTCTCCCTAAGTGTCTTGTGTTGGGAGCTGGGCCATGCGGGCTGAGAACGGCCATCGAACTGTCCCTGCTGGGGGCTCAGGTGGTGGTGTTGGAGAAGAGAGATTCTTTCTCCAGGAACAATGTACTCCACCTGTGGCCCTTCACCATTTGTGACCTCTGCGGGCTCGGAGCCAAGAAGTTCTACGGCAGATTCTGCACTGGGTCTCTGGATCACATCTGTGAGTGACTAATGACCGAATGGACTGTCCTGTACTGTGGCCCAGGTCTGCTGCTGTTTTGCAATGCTCCCATTAGTGCTGAAATGATTATCTTATGAAAGGGTACGTTAGGTATGATTACGTTCAAAAGCACAAATGAACAAACCCACACTTGTCAGTTAAACAGACACACGACCACCAGCACACAGCAGAGGTCTCCTATAGGTGTCTTGTGCATCTGTATCAGATGCTGAAGGGTGTGACAAAGCAGTGTTATTGGAAAGTAGAACGGTAATGAAATAATATTTAGCATGTAAGTAAATAGTATGAAATGTGCTGAATAACCTTATGGCATTAACAGGGTAATTACAGGGATCTATGTGATCTACTACATCTCATAAAGTTCCTGTACTTTTTGAATCAATAGTTTTTATTAATTGTATTAATTGTGACACACTTGAAGGGGAACTTCACCAGTTTTACACATCAACACAAGACTACTGCATGTGAAAAAAGTCGTATAAAGCCTTTTGTAGCTCCTGAGGGAGATGCATTATTAGTAGTAGGAGTAGTAGTACTCTTTTGGATTTGTATCAAATCTATTAACTTTGCCAAAATCAACATTATTTGTGATAATTGATTAATACTTTGTCGATCGTCAACTAAAATGGCTTCTCAAATCTGAGATTCACTTTTGTTGTTTTCTGACACTGATAATTCAATTGTTGGTTGTTTATTTAATAAATCAGTATTGAAAATAATCATTAGTTTGGCAGCCTTAGCTCTCATTCACTTTCTGTTTGCATGACTATATGTTAAATATCTTGAATATCTCACACACACATTTCCAATTAAATATACATGTGTGTTTTCAGGCATCCGTCAGCTGCAGTTGATTCTATTGAAAGTGTCACTTCTCCTCGGGGTGGAGGTGCACACCGGAGTGGAGTTTCAGGGCTTGATTGAGCCCACAGGAGATAACGGTACTTAACATTTGCCAATCAGCTACCACTCTTCCCTGCTAGTTTTGCCCAGTACGCCATCATCCATTGTTAAATGAACCAGCAGTATGTAAAGCAGTGCAGTTATTATCAAAGTTTGATGTGTTTGTGACAGGTTGGATGGCCAAGCTGCATCCTGGGTCTCATCCTGCTACAACCTTCCAGTTTGACGTCTTCATCTCTGCTGGAGGAGGCAGGTTTGTCCCTGATGGTGAGACAAACACACATGTACCCACTCTTGAACCCCTTCTGTTCCTACTGTTGCATTCGGGATTGAACAACTGTAGTTAGACATTCCTTCCTCTGGCAGCCACATTCAACAAGTGAGCTTTCATCAGCCGTTCAGGGTTTCCTCTTTTCCAAACTTTTAGGTTTTAAACATAAGGAACTAAGAGGCAAGCTGGCTATCGGCATCACGACCAACTTCATCAACAGACACACGGCTGCGGAGGCCCAAGTAGCAGAGATCAGCGGCGTGGCCCGCATCTACAACCAGAAGTTCTTCCAAGAGCTGCTTACTGAGACGGGTAGGAATCCATACAATCCTATTCGGCTAAATGGAAGAGGACATCTCTCAATGAAACAACCGTGTGCTCTATTTTAACTAACTGTTTAAAATATTTTGGCAAGAAAGGAGGAAATCAGATGCTTTGGGTTAATTTTATTTTATACCACGGCATGCACCAAGTGAGAACATAGTCACTAACCCATAACCTTTCTAATACGCATATCAGCCCTTTTATTTTCATTTTGTTTTCCTGTCCACAACCCTCAGGCATGAAATGAACGTTCACACTGTCAGGTCGGGTTCAATGTGAAGTGTGAAAAAGGTTGTGAGGCTGTTGATCTGCGTTCCAATCTTCAGTTAATTTGCTGTGACAGCGTAAACCGTGATGAAATCCACCCTTCCTTTCTGAACTACTCTGCACCTCGATTTTGAGCAAACCTTGCAGGAATTATGTGCGTCACCTTTAAAACCCTGATTGCACCCAGTTGTATTGCTTTTTTTTTTATTCACTCTGACCTCCCTGTGTCTCCATTTGCTCCCCCGCATTCTAGTAAAACCAGCAGAAAAACACAAGTTAGCCAGCTAATGATGTGAACAAATGTTTGTTAAGTCAACCCTCCGGATTCTCTTGTTCTCTTACACCGGTCTCTCTTTCTCTCGAAGCCCACAATGCTCTCTCTCTCCATTTTCCATTCCAGATATTGATCTGGAGAACATTGTCTACTACAAAGACGACACCCACTACTTTGTCATGACTGCCAAGAAGAAGAGCTTGCTGAAGAAGGGGGTCATTAAACAGGTGAGAACAACGCATCCATTACCAAGAAAAAGTGTGACTTGTATTGGCACCGGCTGCATCTCTGGCCAGTAAAGAAAAAGAAACAAACCAGATGGATGAAACGGCCATGCAGGTGCTTCAGTGTGAAGAGATAAACTGCCAATTATCTACTCTTTCTCTGCAGCCCTTCCCCATTAGCTAAAGCAGTAAACCAAGTATAAGAGAGATGTCACTCAGAATCAGAAAAAAAGGTGCCATGACTCATCCCTCTCTTTTGCAGGACTACAGCGATGCAGAGGAGCTGCTGGCTCCTGCAAATGTTGATCACGAGGCGTTGTACCGCTATGCCCACGATGCTGCCTACTTCTCAACCGGTGGCAAACTGCCTGACCTGCAGTTTGCTCAGAACCATGCGGGCCGGCCAGACGTGGCCATGTTCGACTTCACCTGCATGCAACGCGCTGAGCATGCCTCTCTGGTCAGGGAGAGGAGAGGGAAGAAATTGTTGATGTGTCTGGTTGGAGATTGCCTTGTGGAGGTAGGGGGCAATGTTTTCTGTAATCTGGAGCAAATGTCCCCTAGTTCACATTTTTAGGCCACCCTAGCGTCATGGCTAAAGGGATGGTGATATTGGTTGATCAGTCCATCACTTTGAATACATATACTGTACATTCATGGTCCCCAGAGGATGAATCCCTGACTTTTCATCCAGTGAAATATCTCAACATCTACATGATAAACTGGCAGAAAATGTTGCAAAAACATTCATGATGGCAATGTATTAAATTGGGTGATTCACTAACTTTTCTTGCACGACCATGAGGTTCACATTTGAGGTTTTGAGTCAAATATCTTGACAGCTTTTTAGTAGATTGCCATGAAATTTGGTAATTGTAACAGCCATTCATGTCCCCCTCAGGATACATTGTAATAGCGTTTTTGATTGCCGCTATTATTACGCGAAGATTTTAATTTGTCCAATACTTTGGTTTATGACCTGCAAATCTAATGCCATTCCCATCAGCCTCAGCTGTACTTTTAGTGCTAATTAGCAGATGTTAGCATGCTGTTATCCTAAACTAAGATGGTGAACATGGTAAACATTATATTTGCTGAACATCAGCATGTAAGTCATTGTAAACATGTCTGTATTCTGATCTTAGCGTTTTCCTTAAAGCACCACTGCATCTAACTACTGGCTGTGACCCTTGGTATTGTTTACATAAAGATGATGAATGTTTGGAAGTTTAATAAGCTCTTCTGTAAAGTTTGCATTAAAAAAGCTGGCGACTGTTTCTTTTTCAGTCCCATAAGTTTTAATAAGTGACATGCCCTCAATAGAAAGATGACGTTAATGTGCTACAATGAGTTGTTGTGCTCTGTTCTCTGCAGCCTTTCTGGCCTCTGGGTACAGGTATTGCCCGTGGTTTTCTAGCTTCTTTTGACACGGCGTGGATGGTAAGAAGCTGGGGCATGGGGGTCCCACATCTCAAGGTCCTGGCTGAGCGGTGAGCCGATTTCATAAAACTGCTAAGCAGCACACAATACAGACAATCACATTTGATCTTTACTTCCTTAGTAATGATGCTGCTACTTCCTGTTTCTTCACTACATGCCATATTTTTCTGTTTGCAAATTTAATTTAAATCTACTATTAGTACGATATTAAGGATTTTTTTTTTTATTGCAGAGGTATAAAAATGATTTTAGCATGGTTCCTTGATGTGACAAGAATAAAACAATAAGCCTTCCTGTGTTTGACAGAAGGCTTGTTTGCCCATTACATGTGCCAATTCTAAGACTTTAAAGTTACGAAATCTGAAAACGCAATCGGTTGTGATGATGAGAATACAGAATAAAGTGTCGAGAACAACCCTGGTTATTTTCAACTACAAACAATGGTCATTTTTCACTTATGGTTATTTTTTGAAGAGTTTTGTTTCTGGTCATCTAGCGCATAGTCAAACGTGTACGGTTAAGTGATCTCTGAACTCAGCCAGTTACATCATCACACTCTTCCCTTTATCAGTGTTAACAGTAGTTCCTTGTTCCTGTTACAATCTCAATGCATCTCTGTGTTCCCATCCGTTAGTTGATTTGGAGGCTGTGCTTGGCTCTAAATGACTCCTAAATGTTTTGTTTTTTTTCTTTCTTCCCAAATGTACAGAGAGAGTATCTACCAGCTCCTGTCCCAGACCACACCAGAAAACACCAGCAAAAACTATGCTGGTTACAGCATCGACCCCAAAACGCGCTACAAGAGAGTCGACTTCTCTTCCATCCAGCCCAACCAGGTCAGGACTGTTATCCTTTATTTACTCAACAGAGATTTGAATCCGAGGTCACTGTGATCATCATGGAGGTTAATCAAGGTTGCAGATTACGGTCTAGTACACACAGTCTCAAGAAAGCAATGGTATTCTAAGTATTGACCTGAGTTTAATGTGAAACTGCTCTAATTATAAACGGTTGTCTTCAGGATTAGGTGATTTATGGATTTGTATTAAAACTGGTTACTTTAGTCAGTGTTTTGACTAATCTACCTGTCACTTTATTCAGGTGCAGCACCTGTATGATGTTGATAAATCAACCCCATCAAACAAGAAACAGAAGAACCGGTTGTCTCACATGCGTCAAGGTCAGCTTCTCCCCGTCGTGCAGGCACTAAAGGCCTGCGTGACGGTTATATTCAGCTATATGGAATCAATGGGAAGAGCACTTTGTGATCAACATTGACACATCATTAAAAATACTAACCATTCACTCACACCATATTAACATATCCCAGAGGAATGGTTTTTGTATGGCTGTGAAACCACACCGCTGTGGAGCATTGTCTGATGAATTGTGTTTGTTTGTTGCCCTCAGATTCAGTCAGTGGTTTTGAAGAGTTGTTGAAATGGTGCCAGAAACACACTTCGGGTTATGAGAATGTGAATGTAGAAGATTTTTCCCAATCCTGGAGGTCCGGGCTGGCTCTGTGTGCTCTGATCCACCACTTCAGACCTCAGCTCATGTGAGTCGCTCTCCTGGCATTAGCTTGGTTTTCATCTGATTTGTAAGATGTTGTATATTTATTTATCAATCAAACCATAACTTTATTTGTCCCCAGTGGGGCAATTGGTTATGCAGCAGTGGGATGCATACATTTAGCACACATAAAACACAGGGCACATAAATACTATACTAAGACCAAAATACAATAAATACACAGGGGGGAAAAACAATTATAACAAACATTATGCACTTAAGTACCTATTCCTCCAATAGTTTATGAGGGAGATGGCAGAGGGTATAAGGGAGTGTTTGAATGTACTGGTTTTGGCTAGTGGATGTCTGAGGAGAGTACCAGATGGCAGAAAGAGAAACAGCTAATGTAAAAAAAATAGTAACAATCAGATGAATTCTGTTTTCTTATATAACTGTTATAAAGAGATCATGCAGAGTTTCCTTTACAGTGCCAGTATTGTGCTGCAGACATTGACCAACTTATTATGTATTTGTTTTAATTGTGTTAATTTGACAGTTGTTTTTTTTAAAGAAATTTGCATCAGGTATTTACATTGAACACATATGTCAAATTCATCTTTTCCTGTGAAAAGACCCTCTATCGTTATTACTGTAGTAATCAAAGTTGTGATGACTGAGTGGAGGCAGCATATGATTGAAGGGGAAAATGCACATATCTCACATCCACATTAAACTGCCAAGATGTCCACCAGAATAGCTAAGTTTAGCTAAAAACACTGGCATTGATGACGAAACAATTCATGCAACACTCACATGTTGCCACTAGTTATGTCATCATTCCTAACCTGACAGACGCTTGTTTGGGGGGGCACAGTTTGACGCAGTAGTATATTAAACGAAGGCTATTGAAAGTGAAAGTATTGAGATGAACCGCGGATGATTCAAATATAATGCATGTATTTCATGTCACGTTTGGGCAGGGGCTGTGCAAAATGTTTCTAATGGCCGCCATTGGCCCGCAGCAGCCTGCACTTTGAGTAACTATGCTGCAGAGTAATCCCTTCCTTCTAATTCCTCCACAGTGACATGTCCTCCATGGATGAGTCCAGTGCTGTTCACAACAACCAACTGGCCTTCGGCATCTTGGAGAAGGAGCTGGGTATCCCACCTGTCATGTCTGCCAGTGACTTAGCCAACAGTGGTCAGATTGACAATTTGTCCATGGTCCTCTACCTCACCCAGGTCCAAAGTGCCTTTACGGTGCCAGCAAAAGGTAAACGTTTTGAGTGTGTGTTATTTGCAAAGGTAACAAGAATGTCAAGGCATAATTGAAAAGCCAGAAAAAAACCGTTGCAATTATTTATGTTTCATTCTTTATGTTGGATTTAATGTTATTTATGTTCTGATATATTTCTGAAGATAGCTATTAGTGGCAGCAGCATTAATCTTACATAACTCGGTTGCTTAGACACTGCACAGGCATTAGCATCACCCTAAAAGGATCAGGTGCCTTCCCACTGAAATGTGTTTGGTGTTGCGAAGTGATCAAATCACTGCTGTCTCTTTAAGAGCCTGTTACCCAGAATTCATTTGGCTTAAGTGGCTAGTGCTGTGCTCAGAGCCAGCCTCTACTGGTTGTGCTGCTCTCCTGCACTAAGCCACCCCAGCAGCAGCTGCTGCAGCAGCAGCAGCAGACAGAGCAAACAGTCACCGTGTGGACCTGGCTTATCGGGGTCTGATGGGACTAGGGTCTCTTGACGGGGGTTCTACGATTCCTGCGCTGAAGGGAGGATTTTCTTCCAGCTATTTGTAGCAGAGGTATTTTTACGTTCTTTGTAGCATGTGGAGTTTGTGAGCCCAACGTTTCGAGGCACTGAAAGAGCCGAAGTGGGTGTGATATACGCTCTCAGTGTGTGTGATGCTCTGCTGCTCCGCTTGGGATCCCCCGACTGATGTGCCGACAGGAGGGAGCTGTCATTCTCCGGTAACCTTATCTGAATGTTGAAATGATGGGAGTGGTAGACGGAGCAGCAGCTGAAGAGTTTTTATGTGGATTCATGACAAGTTAAATTCAGCTGCTGCTGTGGCGCTACAGAAAATACAAGTAAGAGATTATCTGTATTTCTGATAGAGTATCCAACATAACAGGATGGACCTTGAAGACATTAAAAAAGGCACAATCAGAATATTTTAAGCAGATGTATGCAGAGCTGCAAGTAGGCTTACAATAACGCCCAGGTGTCTTCAGGTTTGCAGCCTAGTGTAATAATAGGACGAACTGAATTTGGTGTGTGTCCCTGTCTGACATTTTTTCTTTCTCATTTTCTGTTGGCCACAGACTCTGCAGCCTTCCTGCCGTCGTCCAAGCCTCTGACTCTCTCCCAGACACAGTCAGCCGTCTTTTTCCTGAACAGGCTGAAGCACAACTCTCTGCAAAGACGCAAGGTACGCCCACTGTGACTGCGAGTTCACTGTTTACACAGCACAGAGAAATGTTTGATAAGGATAGAACACGCTGGCTTGTTGGCTGGAGTTCACGTCTGGGCCTTCAGTCTGTGTTCTTGTGCTGTCTATGACTGTTATCTCTGTCTGTTATTTTGAGACAAATTGTTAGATGCTATTTCAAGGGAAGTGGTTTCCAGTTAGTCAATGAAATAGTTTGAATGTTCTCATAATCGGGTCATATGATAGTTAATAGTTTGTCTTATTTTCTCTGCAGGAAAAGCTGGCAAGTGAGAAAAGAGAAAGGGAAACAATGACGGGAGATGAGGACAGTGTGAGTTGTGTTGGAAGCTCTCTGTTCTGAGTATTTCTGCCAATATTGCTTTACTGAATTTAACTCAATGCCTTTTTCCCGCAGACGATGGCGCCTCCTCTGTCCCCTGAGCCAAGTCCTACACCGCTCTACGCTGCTCTTGAGCCTGAGCTTGAACCTGGTACTGGTGTGCCGATGACAAACAGCGAGGAGTGTTACTTCTGCGGTCGGATGGTCTATGTGCTGGAGCGCATCAGTGCTGAGGGCAAGTTCTTCCATCGGAGCTGCTTCACCTGCCATCGGTGCAGCATCACACTCCGACTAGGAGGATACACCTTTGACCAGACTACAGGTGAGTACTTACTGTCCCCCTTTGTCAAAAGAAGAAAAGGAAGACCAAAAAAATGTACCAATACCATGACTTCGATACCTGTTCCGGATCGATACTTTTTTCTATATCACCTTTTATAAAATCCGTTTTAAGAAAAAACAAATTACAACATTACACATTACGGCACAGATCTTTTTATTTATGTTTCAGCTCCTGCTACCTGAGCCCCTTCTCTGTGTAACGTCCTGCGTATCTCTACGACGTGTAATGTTAGACACCCAATCACAAACATTAGATCTTGGTAGAAGCATGCTGCATGCTGATTGGCTCACTGACGCTGATGAGATTTACTCCTAAGGTGTTGAAGTTTGGTATTGAATGATTTTTCGATACTCGATACTAAGGAGGCGATTTGTTTGGTGCCTAAATAGTATTGAATTTGGCACCCAGCCCTAGTTAATAGTCGGACACAAACACCCATTCAAAAATATTTATGTTATTCTTGGTTTCCAACGTATCTGGCCATGTTTGGTGTAATCTCTGCTCTTTTCTATCCCTTTTTAGCAGCCTCTTGTTAACTTAGTCCTTTTCAGCACTTTATGCTGTTTGTTGAGTATAAAGCACTTGTATTTCTCATTTCAACAGCTATCGCACCTGTGGTATAATTTGTTCTTTCAAAGCCAGGATAAGGTTTTGCTACAATAAGTGAAGCCCTACTTATTAATTTATTTATGTAATTAATAATTTGCACTGGGGCCCTTTTTTTTGAAGGACTTTTAGACTGAAAGGACATTAATCATTTATAAAAACAGCAGTTTTTTTCTTTTTTAGCAAATCAACATACACTAGTCTCTGACTTTTCGACTCCGTTCATTGTTTTTGTGTGTGATGTCCCCTCAGGGAGATTTTCCTGCGAGCTGCACTCAGAAGAACTGGAGCTGGAAAATGGGGCTGAAACATCTTGTAAGGTGGGTCACTGAACAGAGCAGATGTAAACCGTGAATCCTCGTGTTCATTATGCCCGTGTTGCACAATCTTCTGCTGCATGATATATCCTCCTTCTGCTGTCTGGTCCAATGTCCTCAGCCTGCAGGGCTCGCAGCAGTTACGCACGACTAATGTTTGTGTTAAAGCATACGTAGTCTTAAGGACCAAAACATATTTAACAGGGATATGTGCTCACTCTTGGGCTTTTTTTCAATTCAATTTCTGTGTTCAGGATAACGAAGGAAATCCCAAAGGAACAAATGAAAGGGAAAGGCTTTCCAGTGATGATTATACACCATCTCCATCCGATGAGGAGTATGAGCACAGTCTGGACTGCGGTCCCTCTGCTCACTCGCAGTTGCATAAACCTGAAGGACAGGACCACCATATATGCGAATTCAAAGAGTCCGAAAAACCACATACATCAAAAACTCCCACCGATCCTCTATCTAAAACTGAGGAAGCAGCACCCACTGAGGAGGAGACAGTGCCCTATCCTGTCCCCAAGCCCCGCCACTCTCGGCAGACCACGGCCAGCCCTCAGCCCTCTCCGCCAATAGCCAAACCTCGCACGGTCCACATTCTTAACCCCTCGACTCCAGAAGGACATCCATCTCCAGCCCCTACAAAAGAGATCTCCCAGGCAGCGCCAGACTCCCGTCCGAAGCAATTACTCCGAAAGCTTCAGCTGACCGATGAGGAGAAAAGCCAACTAGTGAATCTTCAGAGCCTCAGCGCGGACTCTGACTCCGAGACCCCTGGTGGATCCTCCTCCTGCTCCTCTTCCTCTGCAACTGCAGGAGGCCCAAGCACCGCTAAACCAGAGGGCCTGGACGGGCAAGAAGAGGAGGGCTACTGGAGCGGGAGCACGGCGAGTCACATGCGGGAGAGGAGGAATCGACGCTGCTTCAAGAGAAAAGAGTTGCCAGGCGGGCAGGTCAGGGTACGATCCAAGTTTTCCCCGTGGAATCTGTCTTCCCCGAGGATCAGCAGAGACACCCGGCTCAGTGTCCTCATTAATCATCCAGAGAGAGTGGGTGAGTAAGGACTCTTCTACTCTTTGATCTTTGGCGGAGAGAAATGTTTGCAGGGGGGAAAAAAACATTGCCGTGTAACACTTGTTAAAACATCTTTCCTGCCACAGAAACAACATTGAGACATGCTAACAGCACCTCAGAAGAGGGTGTCGACGGAGATGATGACGAGGATGACGATGACGACGAGGATGAGATGTTTCAACGAGATGATATTGACTTATTTGATGAGAAAGTAAGGAGAGGAACGGAGCTGATGTTTTCATTTTACATGATAGTGAGCTGCTACATTTTAACCAGCAGTACACTTCCAATACTGACACACTTTGCCTCTAGTTTCAGACAATGCCGTCAGACCCTGTTGAGGCCGAGAAGATGGAGCTGATGAAGATGAGGACACTGGAGCGGCGAGCCAAGATGAGTGAATTACAGCGATTGCGCAAAGCCCAGGTCAGTGTCTCTCACAGTGTTTACAATACTCCTAGCTCATCTATGTTTTATTGGTCACTGGCTTCTCCAACTTCACTCAATGAAGCAATCAGCTTATATATGAATATACAGTTTTTATAGCTCATAAATGTGTCCACAATTTTTTCTGTTTTCAGAATATTTGTTATATGTTTAAGTTGTAATCCTCAATATTTCATTCCTGGTTGATTTGATGACACCTGTGGTTACTGCTGGTAACAGCAAGTGTGGTTTAATACGACAGGCCTCGGCATTCTGGGTGCAGCAAACTCTCCATAAGCAGCTACTCTGTCAGAAATGCAACAGAAGAACCCCTGGGGCGTATTGCTATCTTGAGGCAGCGGGAAGTGATCGCGCCATTGACCAACAAAAACTAACTGGTCTAAAGTCAATAACGCAGCATTTCATTGTTATTTTAACAGCACATTATTAAAATGCACCAAGACTTGTGAATAGGGCGAGCCTAGGCGCACACACAGGGACGCGCAGCAGCACACAAACACGCAAAAGATTAAAAACAAAAATATTACAATGTGAAATAGTATTATGATATGATCTGCTTGCGTGCTTTCACTTAAACGCACGAGCAGATCGGTTTCTTCTCCTGAAAATCTCTCCTTCCTGCTTAACAAATCTGCCATCATAATCATAATAGCAAGGCGCCAAAGTACAAAGTACACACCTATGATTAGTTAAGACACTAAGTACAACCTTTTTGAACCGTGCGCATGGCGCACAGACCCTTTTTTCCGCCATCAAACTAGCAGAAGTGGATTTGGACACACGGCCCCAGCTGTTAATGTCTACGGCGCAAACAAACAAACTCAGAATAATCTGTGTTTTTCCATCATGTCATTAGCAACCATGATTTGATTTAATGCTGCACACTCTGCAAGTAGTTTTCCACACAACAGCAGGGCACAGTAAAAGCAGTTGGTTCCTTTGTCGGCTGCAACTCTTTATCTAAAAGCTCTCTGTGTCTACTCCTTCTCATTACATTACTCCCTACAAATATTTAAAACTGATAAACGCTGACAATGATCAGGTCTTGTTTGGTAGACACAGACTCAGATTTGTTGTTCACTGTGACAAATAAGTTCAAGCCATTGCCAAATGAGTTGATACAAAGCTAATTAGGCCTATCAACTCTCTCTTTATTTCTCAGTATGGCTATGTTTATAAAAAGGTGTCGTTGTCTCTGCCATATAAGCAGAGCAACAACGTAATGCACAGCATAGGGCAGGTGGATTTTTTTATTTAAATATTGTGACTTTATTCTCTTAATATTATGACTTTTTTTTTTTCTCAAAACAAGATGGGATAAATTACATTTTGAATGTGCACAAAATTTTGAACATGAGCAGAAATCTTGCCAAAACACATCTGCGCTATTAAATCCAGGGGTTTATTAATTGAAATGAATTCATGTAGCCTATCATTCACATTAATAAGTGCCACATGCACATTTAAATAGGTTACTTCCCCAAACAAAAGACGCAAAAGAGCAGGGAGGAGTAAATCAGACTTAGGCCTACATGTGTGTTGACTCAGCAAAGATAACATTAAATGACAAAAGTTGATCTACAGGAGAATAAATATTTGAAAAGAAATACGGAATGCCTGAGAGCCTTCCGTTATGTTTTTAGATTTCCAATTGTCCCCTGTGCTTTCCTTTACATAGACATTTCCAGCATAAATTGATGCAGAAAAAGGTAGAAATATGTGCATGAAAATTCACCAGAATGCAGGAAATTAAGTGTTGCACTTCTATAAAGTGTTCATATGCTGCTTTTTTGCTTTTTTCCTTTCCTTTTATTTTGTTATATATCTTTTTATGTGCATATAATAGGTTTACAAAATGAAAGTCCAACCCTAAGGGAGTTAGCATCTCCCACAAAAAAACACTGTTCACAAACTGCTCCAAACAGCTCTGTTGTAGTCCAGCCTTTATTTCCGTGACAAACGTGTGTCACTTTGTAACACACGTTATAATGCTCGCATAGCTGCTAGCGTGGCACGTTCTCAAACCAAGCTAGTTTGAGCGGAGGGCCGAGGAGTTCAGATATTTGTATTGCCATGTCCAGGAGACCGAATTAAACGTTACGTTTGAAAGACGTTAGGTTTGTTAACATTTTTGCTCCAGTCTAGGTTGTGAAGCTGGTTCGGGTTGTTCTGCCTGTGTTTTTGGGATCAGACTCTGTTTCGAGCCATAGGTTACCGGCTGCTTCTGACTACTGCTAGTGGTCCTTTACTAGGTACTGTGCGACTAGGCATGTGCGACTCCCAACAAAGATGGGCCTCACTCGGTAGCTAAAACGGAGTGCTCAACACACAGGGGGAAAGAGGAGCCGCAGCAATGTGCAACAAAAATGTTTTTTTGCTACCAACAGCCCAGGTTGCCCGACTCTTTTTTTGCGATCACCGAATGCTTGCGTCATGTGGATGATGCGCCGACAGTGTTGTTGTCATTACTTAGAATTCCTCATGGGGAAGACAGAAAATACGCACCACAGCTGTAACGTCTAAATTTGCTCAAGCATCCTTCTTACTCTTTCCTGTTTCTGCGGTTCACAGTCCATCCAGAGGAGACTGGAGGAGATTGAGGTAACCTTCAAGGAGTTGGAGGATAAGGGTGTACTGCTGGAGAGAACTCTGCGGGGAGAGGCTGGTAAGATCCAGATGTTAACAGCAGGCTTCATGTTTTGAAGACTGTTCAAAATGATTTTACAGATTGTATGTATTCCCATGTAACAAAAAGGTGTTGTTTTAAGCTGGAAGAAGTTGCTGACTTTTGTAGTCTGCAGTCAATTAAGTTTATGTCTCGTCTAGTAACAGAAAGTGGAGAGAAAACACAAATGAGCTGTTAAAAGAGTGCAAAACAAAACTAGAGTGGCTGCTAGGAAAATGGTAAATACACTTAAAATTATCACCAGGGGTGAGTATAATGAGCAATAAACATACTGTGCTAAAGATACATGTATGTATACATATTGATAGTGTTAAAATTAGAGCTGTAAAGATTAATTGATTAATCAATTAGTTTATTATTAGTTTCAATTAATCGCCAACTATTTTGATAATTGATTAGTCGTTTAGAGTAATGTTTTGAAGTACAAATTCTCTGATTCCAGCTTCTTAAATGAATATTTTCTAGTTTCTTCACTCCTCTGTGACAGCACGCTCAATATGAGGATGTCATCTTGGGCTTTGGGAAACGCTGATCCACTTTTTATTAAATTTTTTTCATTTTCTGACATTTTAGAGACCAAACTATTTATCGATTAATCCAGAAAATAATGGACATATTAACCGACAATGAAAACAGTTTAACTTTAAATTGTATAAGTCAGCTGAATTCACTTGGAACAGCTTACAGAAACAAGAGATGCATGTTAGCCTAAGGGCTCCTAGTTTCTCTGTAAACAAACTCACTCACATGGATCTTGTGTCTCACACACCGCACACCGCTGTATCTAGTATTTACATGAAAACCTGTCTTCCTCCTACCCAAAACACTGTTTTTTTCACCTCCAGACAGCAGCGGCCCGCCTGAAATGATTGAGGATTGGATCCAACTTGTCCACGAGAAGAACGCGCTGGTGTCTGAGGAATCTGACCTCATGGTGGCGTGAGTGCACACTTTGTAAATTCAAACAGTGCTGCACAGTAAACGCCTGTGTAGTCATGCTGTGAACACAACACAGCTTTTGTGCAGAATACAAGTGACACAGTAGCCACATAACCGCAGGCATCCACATCAAAACACTGTGGTTGCTGTTTGGTAGCAACCAATCTTCTTTATAGTCAGACTCTATGTGTCATGTGGCCCTATGATGACCTGCAGCCAAAGCACGACTCAGCTGATGTTTGTTTTTCTCTCAGGTCTCGGCAGCTGGAGCTCGAAGACAAGCAGAGCATGTTGGAGTTGGAGCTCAGGAAATACATGGAGCTGGAAGGTGTGTACTTTGGTGTGCACACATAAACACATTTGTAACCGAAGCTTCTTAAATAGGCCTATTGATTTTACAGCAGTTGGAAGAGAGCAAGCCAATTTAGGAACAAGCGCCAGTTGTGTTAAGCCAAGTCTGTTGAGATAGTCATTGCATGTTTCCTATTCTAATTAGAACATCAGTGCTTTGGCACCACGGTCCTGTTCACCCAATCCTGCAAACAATCAGTGCATTTTGTAATATATTGGCCCAAATAGAAGACGATATTTGTTTATGGAAATTAAATTAGAAACAGTGTATTATATTCGAAGACTAGACATTTATGTATTCCCAACATCAGATATTCTATTGGAAGCATGGATGTATAATAAGACAGTGGCCCGTTCATTCCTATGAGAGTTGCTCAGTGGTGCATGAAGCTTTCATGGGAGACAAAAATTACCCGGATGATCGGCATTACTGTGCACTGTGCACTGTGCGGCCCATAGATCAGGTGCACTAGAGACCGGTACTGGCTGAGCAGGCTACTTCCGGTAAAGCACCCCGCTAATTTGAATCAGGATTAAATGATTTAATCGTGCGGCTCTTGCTTTCCAAGTGTCATCAGACTGAATGGATCAAATTCTGATTGTGAAACGAGCCATCTTGCGGGTGTTTGAGATGTTCAAAATAATGTATCCACTGATTTACTGACATCTTTTTAACCATGTAGGTCTGTGGGGAAAAGTGTTGTTGGCCAAGAGGGCATCACGTGACGCCCCAGGAGTTGCAATTTCCTCTTGACCGCTTTGTTCAATTTGCTTCAAAGCCCAGCACACTTCCTGGGAGCCTGATTGGAAGGCAGATAATACCAGTTGCATTATGGGTTTGTCTTAAGGCCTTTTTATAGTCTGCTCCATGCAGAGCTCTCGCCGTAGCCTTAAAAAGTGGCCTGATGTTTATACTTGTGCGCTGGTGTGTGCGTCGAGCCGCGTGTGTGTGGGGAGTGTGTGGTAGAGAGAAGTGAGAGAGTGAGATTACTATAGTCATAGTAGAGAAACAAAGTGTCTCCTCTGTGTTTTCTGACCACAGTGGGAAATATGTAGCAGGAAAAGTTAACCCTCTCCTTGATTTCATGTTGTTTATGGAGAAGCAGAACCAGGAAATGAGACGGGAGAAATGGAACGCTACCAAGCCACGGCCGAGCTACGTGCGTCGCCGCAACGTGTAGTTACATTTTTCGAGAGGTGCACGTCAGGCACGTAGGGTCCGGCGTAGACGCAGAGGGGTCTGCGTCTACGCCGGACCCTGCGCCGTCGATTTGACGCACAACTATAAAAAGGCCTTTACCCTTCATGGTGCTAGGCTAGCAAGTTTCTTCAAGTCCGTTTATTTTGTGTCTCTTAGGGTTATTGTAGTCAGGTACAGACTTTTGTTAAATCCGTCTGAAAACAATACTCACATGCCCATAAGTACATTGAAAGTATCATTGTAAAAGAGATCCCTCTCTAAAGCTAATTAATTGAAAGAGATGGGCGACAAAACACACAGTCCCTGTCCTGTGCAAACATACACTTTAAAGTTCAGCTGAAGCTAGTCTCACTCTTATATTGAAGGCCTTTCTTTTGCACTGGTCACTTTACAGCCATCTGAAGGCCAGCACGGCAGATCTGCTGGTTGCATTTTGTGTAGTCTCGCATTGCCAGATCTTCCTCCAGGAAGGTCTGGCTACACCACACTGCATTCTGGGATGGAAGAAATACATGCTCTGGTTTATTGGCATTTCTTTAAACCAATCACAATTGTCTACGAAATGTAACAGCACTCTAGCATATAGACTAAACTAAAGCTAATGTGAGGCCCAGCAGTCTGAGTTAGTGACATCAATTGGAGATTTTCCAAGAACAAATTATGTTTTTTTATAAACTGTAACTTTGGGGGTGAGTTGATTTGATTAACTCAGACTGCTGATGCAGACTCATATTGGCTTTGTTATTTTAAGCTATTATTAGCTTTTGGCTGAGTATTGCTGCCACAGAAAGAATAAATTCCTAAGAGGTAAAAAAAAAAAAAGCTCTAGGAAACTTTCCCGACAGGAGTAGTCTGAAGATGCTTTGTATTTTCAAAAAGACTTCTGGCAACAACAACAAAAAAGGTGGGGTCATCTTATAATATATTCTCTTATATTCTGACCAATACGATATTACACATCCTTCCTCATGTTAGACCTCTTCCCTCTTTAAGGAGAGGCAGATCAGAATTGGCTCACAGATGAAATTTTGACTAAATACGGGTGTGTCTGTGTTTAATGTACATTTGTGTTGTCTTAGTGGGTGATCAATCTCAGAATCCATCGACTATCAGTCTGGCGACGGTCTAGCCTCTGGGGGCGATGGCTGAAATGTTGGAGATTCCGGTGTAGCCAGCGGATAACCAGGCCAAGATTTATATGCAGATATCTGTTCATAGAGATTACTGGGTGAAAATGTATTAATTCAAACTTGCAATAACATATTGTTTGGGCCACTTGGGGCAGCAGAAACAAGATTTGAACACAACACTGACATATTATCACCTGTAAATTGATATGGCTATATGAGTAAGCAAACAGCTGCTTAGTCCAATATTCACTCTCTTAGCTCTTGGTTGTGGTCCATTCTAACTCCTAAGAAAAATATCAATATAATATATAAATATTATCTTTAGCTGCTAAATGCTTCACTATGTTCACCAGCTAGTCTCTGTGTCTTTTTTGTTTGGTGCTGAGCAGTAGTCTGCAGTGGGTTGTGCTGTGGCTTAATAGGCGGCTGCATATATGAAAAAAAAAGGTGTCCTTAATAATATACCAAAAGTTTACCAAAGTTTGACCACTATGGCGTCCAAGATTGGCAGGAAGCCATGCAGGAAGCCCTCAAAATATCCTAACGACTACTTGACCTAGCCAAGTAATCTTGGTGTCAAACCACATGTTTTCTGGGTCTATGAATCCATTGGACTTGTCTAAATTGAACTGACATGATGACATACTTATGGAATACATTTTGTGAGATTACTGTAAGGTTTTATCTTTTTTGGGGTGAACCATGTCATGTAACTCCTATTCAGTACGCGTTTTTGAACACATACCCTTTCTTTGCTAAAACACAGACTTAACATTCAACGTAAAAGTTATTCCACCCAAAAGTAACTTAAATTTCTTTTATCACCACCACACCTAGGGCTGGGCAATATGAAGAAAATCAGCTATCATGATATTCTTGACCAAATACCTCGATATCGATATTGAGGCGATATTCTAGGGTCGACAATTGGTGCTTTAACAAAATATCTTCACACTTAGATTTTAGATAAATATCATTAGTAATTAGACATAATGTCTAAGTGGGGAAAAGGCAAATAATAGAACAGCTACAACAGTCTGGTAAGTTCAGAAAATGACATCACTTTACCGTAATGCAGCCTAACCAGGAAAAGACAACACTTATGCCATATTACGATATCCAAAATCTAAGACAATATCCAGTCTCATATAGAGCTGGGCGATTTGTTTCCCTAAAAAAATCTGTGATTTTTTTTTAAAAAAACTTCGATTCTGATTTGATTTGATTCCCCCTTCCATTTAAAACAAAATAACTGCGAACTGTAAATATATTTTAAAAATATATATTTATTGTATTTAAAGTGCATCAACATAAACAAAATTGCAAAGGCAAACCCTTTCTCTAAGTGAAAAGTCACCTGTGCAGTGTGCAACAAAGATTGTTAAACATCCAAATTATTTAGAATGTATTTGGATTAAAAAAAATCGAAAAAATCGATTTTTTTGAAAATATGAATCGATTTGACCTACCAACTCGATTTTTAAATCGAATCGATTTTTTTCCCAGCCCTAGTATCATATCATGATATCAATATAATAGATATATTGCCCAGCCCTAACCACACCCCTCCTCACTGGGAACAGTTATTTTCCCTCAGTCTGGCAACAGGTGCAGCCCCCTTTCTCCATGGTAACTGAACCTTAAGAACTCCTTGTTTTTAAAAACAAAAAAAAGAAGAAGAAAAGAATATACACTACCGGTCAAAAGTTTTAGAACACTCCAATTTTTCCAGGTTTTTATTGAAATTCATGCAGTTCAATGTCTTATTGTACTTTGAAATGAAAGAATAGAAAAAATGAACAATTTTAGTTAAAAGAGAAATCATGGAATCAATTTATAAACCAAAATGTATTCTACATTTTTGACTCATCAAAGTAGCCCCCTTTGGCCGATATAACCGCTGAACAAACTCATGGCATTCTTTCTACAGTGGAAATCCAATGTTCTTCAGAAAGTTCTTCCCAACTCTGTTGCAGAAGTTCCCATAAATGTGTGGCACTTTTCTGTCCAGTTCATCCCAAACCAGCTCAATGGGGTTTAAGTCTGGTGACTGTGCTGGCCACTGTTTTTAAGCTTACCATCTTGTTCTTTTTTCCTAAGGTAGTTCTGGCATAGCTTGGACTTATGTTTTGGGTCATTATCTTGCTGTAGGATGAACCGCTGACCAACTAGACCCATACCAGAGGGTACTGCATGGTGCTGCAAAATGCTGTGGTAGCCATTTTGGTTCAGGGTGCCTTTCACTCTGTACAAATCACTGACCCTGGATCCAGCAAAACAGCCCTAGACCATCACTCTTCCTCCTCCATGTTTGACAATTGATGTCACACACTGAGGAACCATCCTTTCGCCTACTCGACAGCGTACAAAAATCCTGTGTGATGAACCGAAGATTTCAAATTTTGATTCATCAGTCCATAACACCTTCTTCCAGTCTTCAATAGTCCATTGACAATGTTTCTTGGCCCAGGCAAGCCTCTTTTTCTTATTCTGACGTTTTAGCAATGGCTTTCTTGCTGCAACCCGACCTATCAAACCTGCAGCTCCAAGTCTTCTCTTTCCAGATGAAACTGAGACTTGCTTATTACGACCACTATTAAGCTGTGCTTGAAGCTGTTGTCCTGTGAGCCGCCTATCATGCAAGCTGTTGACTCTCAGAAACTTGTCTTCTGATTCTGTTGTGGCTTTGGGTCTGCCAGACCTCTTCGTGTCAGAGTGAACTCCAGTTTCTAAGTGCCTTTTGATGGTGAAGAATACTGTACTCACTGACACCTGTTGACACTGACACCAATTTCTCTGTAGGAAAGACCAACATTCTTAAGTGTTATGATGGTCTGTCTCTCTTCCATTGTTAATTGCCTTTTTCCCGCCATTTTTATAGCAACACACTACTTTCTGCAGTACAATACTGTTCAAATAATGCTCACGAGGGTACGGTACCATAGTGTGTTCCAACAATACTTTTATGCAAACAGAGGGGGTTTGTAAGTAACCCAGACCAGTTGGAACACTTGTGGGAATTGGTAGCACCAATCAAGCATTTCAAAGCTTGATCAACCTCCATTGCTGCAGAACAGCTTTACATTGTTTACCCATTTCTTGTTCCCTGAAAAAGGCCTTTTTGTAAAATTCTGAAATGTACATTATTTTTCAGTTTTGGGTAACCTTACTTTTTTTTAACCTCAGGCAGTTCAACAGTTCGATTGGGGTGTTCTAAAACCTTTGACCGGTGGTGTATATTACAGAACAAATGTCTTATTCTCAGACACATGCTCAGTGTCATTTTATGGGGGTATCAAAAGAACATTAGAAAGATGTCTAACACATGACAAAGGCGATGTGAGTGTATTAAGAGAAGATGATATTGTTGGATTAGCTTGAGGAAAAAGTACACTCCAAATGCAATTTTGACCATGAGTCATATTGTTGTAAACCGAGAAACTTGCCCCATTTGCTGTAAAAACTTAAGAGATGGCTCTGATGTGGTAGAGGTTCATCAGAAGGGAGCTGATGGACAGAAACCACCAACACTAGGCAAAACAATATGAGAAATATGCAATTACTTAAGGGAAATTTTATTATTAAATTGTAATTGTATTTGCCCTTATTTTTTGCATTAATATGCTTGTAACCAATTGCTTTAATATATATAATTGTGCTTGTAATCACTTATTTATCATACAAATATGCTAATTAGAATATTACATGGCTAAAACATGTATAAGCTACCAGTATTCATGGTGAAATAGGAATACAAAGGAGTAATGGTCTTTTTAAGGACCTGGCGGCCGCCATTTTGAAAATGGGGCCTTTCTTGAAGTCAAACTTTGGTAAACTTTTACTATGTTTTTAAGTACATCTGATACTACTGTAAACCACTGAAAGATCTTTTTATTTTTTTTATTTTTGGGTCAAGCCATATTTGCAGCTGACTATAAAAGGACAACCAAAGAACCAAAACAGTAAAGTTTGTGCCAAACCGCTAAACCATGAGCTTAAACTCACTATAAAGCTCCACAAAGCTAAGGAAGAGCTGCAGGTTAATTCTCTGTAGGATCAGGATCACTAGGAGCGACCCCTTTCACATGGTTTTCACATTGCTGTTGACACATTATTATAAAAAAATTATTGATTATAGCCGTTTTAAAGTGTGCATGTGTGTTTGTCTGACAGACAAGACAGCAGAGCAGCAGACCGAAGAAGACCGGGTCCTTCAACAGATGATCGAAGTGGTGGACATGAGGGACTCGCTGGTGTCGTTTCTGGAGGAGAAGAGGCTGAAGGAGATAAGCGAGGAGCAAGAGGCCTTCTCCATCATGGAGGCTAAACGCCACTCCAAGGCAGGATCTCAGGTTCACTGGGCCTAAGGCTTTAACACACACACATCCTCAGCATGAACAATCTGTATGTAATGTGCAGCAGATGCCCCCACATCTACTGTATGTGAGACTTTTGGACTTGAGACTTAACTTTTGCAAAGCCAAAGATGATACGGAATTGTTGCGGAGGGTAACGCACCACAAACTGTGCCTCTTTATACAACTAGGAGTCGAGGCTTATGGGCCAGAGTGAAAATCAGTTTCAATCCGCCCCCTAGAGGGACACCTAAGCCTGGGGATCTGAGGCTTTGAGTTGATGCTTCCAATAACTCCCCACCTAAGCCCTGCCTGCCACGATCGTGAGGTCACAGCAATGGAAAACATATTAAAAAGGACCCGTAATGTTTGCTGCACTTTTGAGCAACCACCACACAGCGAATAATCATAACCCAGCCTGGGACTTGGCCTGGTTTTGGTGTAGAGACTAAGTAGCATTAAATTACAGCGGTATGGAACCTGCAGTAACTTAGAGATAGATGGAGGTTGAAAGCACAGGATGGATGGGTTTTTAAACGTACTTTGATGTTGATTTTACTTATAACATCAAAGTGCTCACAATGACATAATATACATATAATTCTGTTTAGTATTTGTATACTGAATAAATTATAGAAATATGATGAAAAAAGAGGTAGTTACAATATTAGTATTATTAAATTCTGTAATTATTCATGATTCATTTTTTATTATCTAGTTTCCTTTTTATTTATGGATTTAGTAGCACTCCCTGCTGTTTACCATGTCCGTTTCCCGATAGCACGTTTGATAGTTCATCTCAGGGGTTGGTGGTTCAGAGTTTGGGTTTTCACCGATGGCCTTCGATGGTCGGCTGCTCTTTAAGTGGAGGTGTATTATATGAACACAGGGATTTGGGGTTGACTGAAAAATAGACTTAAAGGACTGGTTAATCTATTTATAAATGCTATCTTTTATCATTTGCAGGTGTTCCTATTCATGTGCTGCCAGAATAGCCAAAATCGAGACAAAGACCAGTTTGTTGTTGTGAAAAGGAGCCTTACACAGTCATTGTTCTGCTGCCATTTTATGCCGCGTGGACGGCACTTCACAGTATATCAAATAAAGATCATGCACTTTGAGGTTTTAGTTTCCGTGTTTTTGAGAATATACTGCAGGTTTTTCGGTGGTGTAATTCATGTCCAGTCCTGTCAGGTGTTTTGTTTGTTACTGACATATTGCCATAACCTTGGCTCTTTAAATAACTACAGTACTTTAATACTGTAGTAATAGAAGTCCCTTTCCGGCCGGAGGAGCCGGAGGAATTTTTGCAGTTCCTAGAACATAACGTTCCTAGAACCCATTTTTTCTCATGTTCCGACTGGACCAATTTGGGGATTATTAAGTTCCTCTGACCGCAGTTCCTGTAACTCTTTCAGCTACTACTTCAGGGCAGGGTCTTTTTCCTTTTCCGCATAGGAACCCTTAGTGACCTAGCAACGTTTGAAACACAAACAGTACATATTCTTCACTGTCTGTTGCAATTCGCCTATGTATGCTAAATCATAAGACAAAAGTCACGCATTCAACCAGCAAAATGTTAATGCTAGTTAAACTTACCCGTCGTTTCGTTTGCCTGTTGCGCTCTGCTCTTCTATCTTCTTCCATCATATTAATTAGGATCATTTTACGCTGGAGCCTTCGTCTTCTGTGTTCAACCTAGTCTTTTATACGCCGCCGTTCGAACTCCGTTATGAGGATGGCACAACAGGAACATTCCCATGGCCTCCTCCATGCTGGTTTGTTGTTGTATGTGGCACTAAAGTCAAGTGACGACGCTATAAAGACCGTTGCCGTGCTTGCGTCACTCCCTTACCCCTCCTACCAGTTCCTATGGCCACTTGGCCAGTGCGAATGCAAATGGTTTTGGGGGAGAGTAGATAGTAGAGCTGTTTAGAAGTGGACTGTTCCTATAGCTACGTTCCTGTAACTACTTGGTCAGAAAGAGGCTATAGAGGGTTTGCCTGCTGTGCTGTTCAAACTTCTTACCTCTAGGGTGCGCACTTGTCCCTCTACATTGCCGGTAAACTTAATAAGACAGCAAGCTCATCAGAGATGGAAGGGGTTTTCAGATTCTTTAATTAAAACTTACCAATTGCAACACCACAATGTCGAAATACTCCACTGAAAGTCCCACTTTCAAAATGTCAAAGTACAGAAGTATTGTCAGCAAAATGTACTTTAGAAACTGTAGTCTAGTATCAAAAGCAGAACGACCCCGTTCAGTGTTATGTCGTATATTGCATGAATGTGCAAGCAGCATTTTAATGTTGTTGAGGTGGAGCTAATTTTGACTATTTTTACATACTGTTTGGTAGTTTAATCTATTAAAACATCTTATATTTAATAAGATATGTTTTAATGGGAAATCTTAACCTGCAAAATTACTGTCAGATGCAGTGGAGTAAGAAGTACAATATTTCCATCTGAAATAAAGTGCAGTACAAGTAGCATAAAATGGAAATACTTGAATGAAGTTACATTCCACCACTAATACTTATACCCGACAAATTTGATTGATGTTTTTCATACAGTCAATAATATTGAAAATAAATATATTTTATGAAACAATAAATGCTGTAATAAAAAAAAAAGTATCTTTCAAAAAGATAACCGGTACAAGATGCTACTTGACTGTTCAGAGGAGCTAACATACTGATGTCAGCCTGTCAAGCAACTTCTCAGTCTGCTCTTTATCGCACATTGTTCTCAATCCACAATGGACCTTTTTCACAGCAGACATTTTGACTTGTCATAGTAGGAAAAGCACAGCTGACATTGATAACCTTAATGACTGCTCAATTCCATCAAGTGTCCCAGTAAGCTATTTCAGTGAGTCAGCATGCACAATACCAGGGCCTCTTCTAAGTGGAATGCACCCATCATTAAAGGTTTTGAATACACCTGTGCTTTTCCTACTATGACATGTCAACATGTCTGCTGTGAAAATGGTCTCTTGACGCGGAATAATAAATCAAGAGTCGGAGTCCAAGATGTACATTTACGGAAGAAATCCTTATTTTCAATAGCACATAATTATTTTATGAATAACATGCTAAATAACTAGTTACTTTGAATTATTTTGCAGATGTGTCTATAACAAACAAGTGAATCACTTAAATTTGAGGGGAAAAAAATGTAAGAGTTGAGTGTGGACACTATCAAAGCAGCCATATAGAAAAGTTGTTATTGGTTTGGTCGCATTTACAAATCATTTGGAGAAATACTATTTAGTATGCAAGTAAAAGATTAAGTATTTCCCAGTACATCGTATCTCAAATGCAGTATGCCAAAAAAATACCAGGATGTCCGACAATGTCTGTTCTTGCAGAATGCAAGCCAACATGTTTTTCTAGCTATTCTGACCCACAATCCTTTGCGCAGCATACGGTATATGAGCAAGAGAGTCAAAGTTCAAGTTATCAAGAAGTAGGATGTCCCAATTGTATGCATGCAACAGTACATACAGTACTTTGTAAGGGCAGCTGCAGTACATACTGAAAGTAAATAGAAAAGTATGCGGTTTGGAACTCAGCCTTAGACAGGGTTCCCCCTGAGCAGTTAGGTGTTCAGTGCCTTGCTCAGCGGCACCTCTGCAGTGCCCAGGAGGGGAACTGGCACCTCTCTAGCTGCCAGTCCACACTGTTTCTTGGTCTGAGCTGGACGTGACCCTGGCAAGCCCAGTCCCCCACGGTTGGAGCTCCCGCTGCCCGGTTGGAGTGGTGGTTAATCTCCCCAGCACGGAGTTTAAAAAGATCCTGTTCTCTTTTAAGCTTGTTGGTGATGCTAAAACTAAGTAAAGCCTGTTGTCACTGTACAGACATTACACAGAAGAAGTAGCAGGTCCAGTAAAAGCTTCAGTACTACAGTGGAAAAATAGTGTAAAAGTCCTGCATTCAAACGTTGACTCAAGTAGTATTAGCAAAATGGTTTCAAATTATCAAAAGTAAGTACTCATGCATTATTACTGATGCATTAATGTCAAAGTAGAATTGTACTGTTCTAGTTGGTTGAGGTGGATCATTGTTATTGCTTTATATACTGTTTAGCAGCTTTATCAGCAATCTTATAGGCATTCCTCTCCAAACATGAGTCCTAACAACCAGTGCCTGAATTGGACCAAAAAAGGTGCCGGTACCCAAATTCAGCAGTTTCATGACATGAATATTGCATGTGTCCTAAATATCTTTGTATTTGTTCATATATCTATCGATGTACAGTATCTTGTAGGGGTGACCCTGAATAGTCGACTATTCAACAATTCAATCTAAAGAGCCTGATTCAACTACCAATCACAGTATAGTCGCTGCAGTGCTCTGAATGTCTGTCTAATTTTTTTTATTGAATTGCTTGCTTTTTTTCCCTATGAATCATGATATATTGCCTACTTTGGTATAAATATTCAGTAAAAACCTATTAATAATACTTTTAATAACAATTAGAAGTAAGGGTACTCATGTGGATAAAAATCAGAAGTGCCGGTACTCAGTGTTGGTGAGTTCTGGCCCATTTCAGGCACTGCTAACAACTTTATTTAGCTCTTCTGCATTATCTCTTCCCCCCACCTCTCTTCTCCCATCTAGCGTTGAGATCATATATCGCAATCGATTGTCTCATGCCACGCAGTTCAAAGTACGTATTACAGCTACGGTAGCCTTCACGCTTCAAAAAGCCGGTCTCTTGCTCTTTTCAATATCCTTTTTTGTTTTCTGGGCCAAGAAGAAGACTCCTGTTACTGAAATTTGGATTATGAATACGCGTGGTCCTCCATGTTTCCTTCTTCAAACTTGCCGGGCCCGGGAAGCTACGATACAAGGCGGAGCAGTTTGTCCTGTATGTCCCTTACCGGCTAACGTATTTCAAGATGGCGCATGAATATGGAGCGTCTACCCCAGTTCATGCAAATGCAAATTTAACATTTCAAGCCAATAGGAGTACTTGGAATTGATGGTGGTGGTAAATATTCATGAAAAAGGACAAGTTTGTGAACGGGCAACACAGATTTTGATAATGAACAACTAAACACATTACACACTGGACCTTTAAAGCGTTAGCATATTTTTTTGTTTTTAAGAAAATAAGTCTTTTAAAGAATCAGTTACTGACTAAAATTATTGTTTTAAATTGTATCATATTTTTAAAGGCCATTCTGTTTTTGTATGTAGAATCTAATAGCTGTCAGAAAAGTGGAGTAAAATTGCTCTCTGAAATGCAATGGATCGGAGGCACAAAGAGTAGAAAATGGAAATACTCAAGTACAAGTACACCTCATACAGTAAGTATTTGACTCTATTAGGGAAGTCTACAGTGCTTGTCAACCAGAGGACGTAATATCCTGTAATTATGCCGTAATCATCTGGCAGCAGGACTGTGACTCCGCTGTAATATATTTTAATCACACTGACATTTTGGATCCACTTCTGAAAACACCTCCGTACTGAATTACTGAGTGTAGCATCTCTGGGGGTGTGAGGACATTGTGGGCAATGATGTTAATCTTTTGACAGCTTCATGGAGATATTGGCGTTTTAATATCATTTTTTGCATCAATAGGATGCAGGACTTTAATTATTTGGGTGTTTAATTTGCTGGATTAGCCAAAAATAGATATTTATATCTGGTTATTTTATCCACAAGCAGTCTCATAATTGAGTATCCAGAAATTGTACAATAACACAATATTTACTGCTGTCTGGATTTAAAGTCACAGAAGATGTTATCCACATGTCCGCTCTTTGGAGCTTTTAAAGCACCAAATGTGATTTTAAATTAAGCCTGCTATAATTCTACAAAACATTTTACCTTTCAGGTGTTAAAATCCTGCTAATGTAGAACAATGCAGATTTTAAAAAGTTCAAATTAAGTAGTTGTACGTCAAATCTGTTTAAGTTTGTCAATTTAAAGTAAAAACAGTGAGTTAGATGGACATGAGGGACTCCAGAGAAGTAGACAACGACATGTTAGTATATACGGTACAGTAGTCAGTCTTGTGTTCATTATATTACTACATCATACATGAATATGATTTTATATTTTTGATCTCAGGGAAAATTTAATGTATTTGGATTTCATATTTTGGAATAGTTTTGATGATCTGTGCTATCATGCAAACTAAGTGCATTTCTCTGAGCAGCTAATCCCTGGTCTTTGTAACTGTCCTTTAGTGCTGCTCAAACGCTCTCTAATTGCAGCCTGTGTGAAACATGTGACCCAGCGACTGCTCTGCTTTTGTGCACGTTAATATTCATCCTGGCCCATGCATACACACTTTTAACCACTGCATTTGGTTTAATTGGTGGACTTTTCGGCCCCAGGGACGTCAACAAGTAAAATCAAAAGCAGAGGTGAAAAGTGTGCTTTTTTAAACTGATCATCGGGGGATTTACTTCCCCTCACCACAGAGGAGGCCAAGCAATTGGTGTGCATGTTGCTGACTATTCACCATGCGGTATCCATGGTACCATGACGAGCCGGTCCAGCTCTCAGTAATCTGTCTCTCTATTTTCAGCACTTACCTAAAACTCAGGTAGGCTGCATTTTAAGCTTTAAAACTCATCACACTGGATCAACCGTGATGATGATGGGAGAAAAAAAAACATGATCACAGCACAGTTTTATTTGTAAAAATGCCTGTGTCGCTGTATGCTCCTTTTAATTAGAAATATGCCAGGATAATGTATTCTCAGTGTTTCCCACAGAATTAGATTCAGAATTAGATTTGCGGTGGTAGCTGACCCGGGGGTTCGGGGGGTCCACATGTGGAAAGAGGTGCAGAATTCTTATATTAATTGTATTGCAAATATTTTTGGCAACTTTGTATAACAGCTGAAATGGACAATCTGCCCACAGTCCCATCATCAAGGCTATAAGGGTGCAGGGCCAGTTACAGCACACAATGTAATCTTTCAACAAACAAAAAAATAAACGTAAATGTTCCTGTATATGTTGTTAACTTGTTGAACACTTGAACTAAATTGAACTAAATTGAAAATAAAATGTTTGCAACTCACCCAATTACCCTAGTCGATATTGACTAGCAGGTAATGTTAACGTTAGGGCTGGGCATCGTTCAGTCAGATACTCAGGATTGGTATCAATCCAAACTTTAAAAATTAACAAAAAAAGAGAAACCTTTTTGCCACAACATGAACATATTATAAATAATAAATAAATAAACAAATTACATTGTGTACAGGCTAATATTGAACTAACTAAAATGCTAAGGAATGTAAAAAAAACAAATGACACAACTGCATAATGACACAAACCTTTAACAATAAACTTGGTGACTGCCCTGTTGTCAACATTTAACTAATGGAGAACTAACGTAAGTGCAAAGGATTGTCATTGAATTGCCTTGTTGCTGAAAGGTGGTGTAGAAGTAAAGTTGCCTTGCCTCATCAGGGCACAGAAACCACTGTTGAGCCTGCTTGTCTCAGAGGAAGTGTAAAACAACAGCACGCGACCACTTTCGGCTCGCCAATAATATAATATCGCAGCAAACGCTGTCTGAGTGAAGTTTTGAAAAACTGTAACCACTCTTGAAACCACTTTATCGGCATTGCCGTGACTCACTGTGACTTCAACAGAACTGAAGAGCCGACGTAGTTTACTCGGTCCGCACTTTTGCACGCGTGTGCGTGCGTGTCGGTCGGAGCGCCGCTCTGTATCAATATGCAGAGAGGACAGATAAACTTGTGCTTACGCGCTCAGATGCTTTTGGAACCGAAATTTGGCACCGAAAGATAAATAATTTTTCGATACTCATAGGCTCCAGGTATTTTTGCGTGCCATAAAAGTATCAACGTTCGGTGCCCAGCCCTGGTTAAAGTGATGGTTCAGAGTAATTTCACCCTAGGCTGCTTTGCACCTTGACCTCGAGCCAAACAACCCCGCATAAGCTTTTTTTCCCGTGTTTTAACATAGGTCGAGTTAGCGTTATCAGATGGTTAGCTTGATGCAGCCGCTAATGGATCCACGTTTGTATCTCGTAAAGTTCAATTCAGTTCAATTTTATTTATAGTATCAAATCATAACAAGAGTTATCTCGAGACACTTTACAGATAGAGTAGGTCTAGACCACACTCTATAATTTACAAAGCCCCAACAATTCTAATAATTCCCCCAAGAGCAAGCAGTGCGACAGTGGCGAGGAAAAACTCCCTATTAGGAAGAAACCTGGGACAGACCCAGGCTCTTGGTAGGCGGTGTCTGACGGGACGGTTGGGGATGTGATGAACAGTGGCGATAATAGTCACATTAATAATGGAACAGTGACTTCAAATGGTAGTCGTAGTAGTTCATGTCATATCAGGGTGCTGCAGGGCGTTACAGGATGTAGCGCGGCCCAGCAGAACAGGGATGGACGTTGCAGGAAGCAGCAGGGTTCAGCACGACGCTAAAGTACCCCACTAATAATGCCCGGAATGATACCAAACGTCTACAGTAGTACAAATAGTTTCTGTACTTATAAAACGAGGCATTAAAAAGTTTGTAACCACACCAGAAGTTTATTTAAATAACACTTGCCTGATGGATACTCCTCTTGGCTGCTACTGCGCAAGATCCTGCACAGAGCACATCATCTATTGCTTTTAAACTGCAGCCGGGATATATCCAACTGTTTGGCATCTTGTCCTATCACCTCACGCTGCAGTAGCTGCTTCTGCTGTTCACTCGCTTCTTGGATCTTCTTCTTCAGTAGTCTTTTCCGGCAATAGATGTTGTGCTCTGTGTGTGATCTCGCGCGGTAGCAACCAAGAGGAGTATCCATCAGGCAAGTGTTATTTAAATATACTTCTGGTGTAGTTAACATTTTTCTAATTCCTCGTTTTATAAGTACAGAAACTATTTGTACTGTGGAACGATGTGACAGTTATCGAGGCATAGTATCGCTTTTTCTTTTAAAGCCAACCCCCCTTTTTCCCCCCGATAACCCTCGCCCTCTAAGCCCGCTTTTGCCGTACAGCCATTACAGATACTGTCAGCGGGGCGGATGGTTAAGTCTATATTAGAGGAGTTGTTTTGGATACTTCCCTATATTTAATACTGTAGGTATTAAAATATTACGGTTCAAATATAATAAATATTGTATTATAACTATTAATAGGTTCAGATGAATTAATTGAGATACTTCCCTATGGTTCTTAGATTATTTTTAAAGAGACACACACACCCCCGCACTGGCGGGTTCTCGCTACAGTGGAAACCCGATGACGAGACAAGAGGCTTTTGATTGACAACCTAGATGTCTCCCGTATGTGAAATACACAGCACACAGAAGATCTTTATAACCACACAATTACAATTGATTACTCACACTCGGACAGCTGCCTCTGCCGTGGTCACAGAGGTTTCCGCTCAGCGGGAGAATCAAAGGTCTGCTGGTCAGGTCGGTCCCCGGGGTTGCTGCAAACCGCACGGTTAAAGAGGAGGCCACCACTTCTCCTTTGGGGGGTTCCCCGCTCACGCAGGCAAGTGGCAAAAAAGAAGAAAAAAGGAAAGAAAGTCTTCTAAAAAAGCGAAAAAAGACTCACAAGGGTTTTTGGGTCACCTTGCTCAAGACGAACACAGGTGGTTTTATTATTATTTTTTTTTTAAAAAGCAAAAAGTTAACAAGCAAACAAAATAAATGGAAAAATGAACAGAGTTCAATCACTCAAAAAATGCTCTAAGACACGAAAACGAGCCCAAGGGAGAGAGCGAGAGCGAGAGAGAGAGCCCGGGGTGCTTTTCAGCAAAGCACCCAATTTTATATGTACATTTCTTGGGGTTCAACCCCCCATCACAGCAAGGTGTGTTTTATCGCATTTGTTTCACCTTACATGGTAATACAGTCTTAAAGCAAGCATCAGGTTGGATATACGTAAAAACCATCTCATATGACGATATTTCCTTTATACATATGCATTTTGCTATCTAACATAGAATCTAACGGCTCAGTTCGACTGCATTGATCAATAGGTCAGAGCCGTAACCTTTTCACCTCTTATGTGCACCCAGAGCCTAACCCCTGTACACAGGGCCCCAACAGCACTTCCTCTTTCCAGCTGTGCAGGTTCAGACAGACAGTTACGCAAAGCAACTTATGCATCTGAAGCCTCTTGCAGACACTTCCTCTTTCCGACTGCAGGGTCAAATGGGCAGCTTCACACCGCAACTCACACTAAAAATTCTCTAAGCATGTTTATAGTAATATCAGTAACACAAAAACTTAGCACGATTATATTTCTAAAGGCACATTAGCACTCATAAACCAAAATCAAAGGCAATATTATAGTCTCAAGAGCAGAAATATATTTTAGCTGTTTTTGGGTTAACTCATGTCAAAAGCAGAAGCACAGTCTCCACTGTTCTTGAGCTGATACATTTCAAAAGCAGAAGTATAGTTTTAGCTGTCTTTTGGATTAATACAAATACATTTCAAAAAGCAAGAAAATAAGTTTTAATTGTTTTGTTTTTTGGATTTTCACATACTCTCGTTCAACAGTACTACTGTAGACGTTTGGTATCATTCCGGGCATTATTAGTGGGGTACTTTACGAGATACAAACGTGGATCCATTAGCGCCTGCACTCCAGATGGACTCCAGCCGTCTTCTCCGTGGGGAAAAAGATATATGTGGGAAAAAGCAACTTCTTCTTCTCTGTGTTAATTAGCAGATCACAAACCAAGTTTAAGGCTCATACTGCCACCTACATTACTGTATTGGAGTGTGTCGAATAAAATTGCATTAATTAATCTGCACGGAGAAGTTATTCAGTCGGGTCTGTTGGGAGAGAGAGAGAGAGAGAGAGAGAGAGAGAGAGAGAGAGAATACAGCAGTTTCTTTTCATGACACAATGACAGTGATAACGTTACCCAGTTCAGCTCACAATATATATTAGTATATATTTTCATTAAAACTTTCCATTTTCAGTCTGTAACGTTGCTCAGAGGTTCCGGTTAATGTTTTTCGATGCAACCAGAGTTTAAAATTAACACAAAGAAAGCAGAAAGTGAGGGACATCGGGGGAACTTCTGGCAGTGCCGGAACTATCCCGTACCCAAACATTCGTCGATAGGGAGTATGAATAAAGTAATATAAATGTTAAAGAATTAGGTTTACATATAAGTGTAACCCTTAACCCTTTTAAAAATAAGTTTAGGTCAAAAAATCGAACTACAGTATACTGTATATCAAGGAACCTCTGTGCATGTGTGTGTCTTTCAAAGATCCCGCATTCGCAAAAGATGTCACACTTTTTTGTACGAGCCTGTACAGCAGCGGGGGCGGGGCAGCCACTTTGGCACTAGATTTCGAAACTTTTCAGACCCCTTAGCAACTTTTTTTTTCCTTCAAAAAAGCACTAACAACAGTTATAGAGCCTTTATGTATAAAACTCTGGAGCGTGAGGTCTTTCTCTCTTGCGGCCGCCACAGTCACTTCTGACTGAGGAGCAGCGGTGAGCCTGCGGGCCATGCAAGGTGCTGGACCACTACGTGACGCGCCCGTAGGCTCGTTAGACATCTCCCCCTGGCCCTGATTGGTGCCTCTGAACAGGGAGCTGTGGATCTTTGCAAATCGCACTACAGGCTGTAGGTGGTGCCAGAGGAGCTGAATTTTATTTTAAACTGACTGACTGTTGTTTGTGCATATGCACCAAACAAGAGTTTGGAGTATTCAGCCTTCTTGGAGACCTTGAGTGGAGTCCTGCATGGGGCTCCAGTGGGGGACTCCATAGTTCTGCTGGGGGACTTCAACACGCACGTGGGCAATGATGGAGACACATGGAGAGGCGTGATTGGGAGGAACGGCCTCCCTGATCTAAACCAGAGACAATCACACAAATCACTTTCGTAGAAATAATGGCAGCAGTTAAACCAAATTTTGTCACTGATTTACAAAAAAAACTAACTTTTACAAGACGTTAAGAGGATACAGGACCGGACCAACCCGATTTACAAATCCAGCAGCAGGCCAATGACCGAGGACGAAGCTACACCCGGGGCTTCACCATGGGCTTCACCGCTCTTGTTATGCGAAAGATAGATAGATAGAGCTCAGATAACCCGCGGGTTGGTGGATTTTGTTCCCTCTCTTGATGCACCTTGACAGTGCCACTGTATGTAAGGGAATGTTAAAAACTATACAGAACGAGCTTCTGGCCTGTATGTTGTCTGTATAATAATCAACCAAGTCCAGACAAGTGAAGTGAAGACAGAGCTCAGTCTCATCTACAGCAAGGAAGAGTTCAAAGCCCTCCGTGGTGCTGTGGAGCTATTCCAGCTGTTTATGGAAAATAATCTTGAAGGTCTTTTCCAAAACTGTCACTCTCATGAAAGTTGTCATAACCACACCCATGACCACGGCTAAAGCTGAGAGGTCCTTCTCAACCTTGAAAAGAATAAAAACTTTTCTCAGCAACACCATGACCCAGGAGAAGCTGAATGCACTGGCCATGCTGTCCATGGAAAAGAGACTTGTTACTGAGAAATTTGCTGGCCAGAAGGAAAGGAGAGCAAAATGTATGTTCAAGTAGTTAACGTGCTTTTTGGTAGTGGCTGGGAGGATAGAGTTAAAAAGAACTCAGTCAGAGTCACTATCTTCTTATGTTTGTAACTTGAATCTTGGATCGTATTGTCTCGCTCTTCTTAAATACATAATTGTTTAAATAAAGTAGTGCTGGTTGTTTTGTATATGTATCACCAGCTGCCATCGTCTGCAGCTCTGTGATCTCACCACAAGGCTTGAAAGCGGAAGTCTTTTTTTGAACAAATAGTAGTTCCCATTATCTTTCACATCTCATAAGCCAGATCACCCACAGAGGAACTCATTTCTTTTCAGAAGACAGAATGAATAAATCCTCCTGTACTCGCGTCAGCTTTGACTTTGAACACAGATTCTTGCCTCCTGTCTTCATCTTAGTCTTCATCATCGGTCTGCTAGCTAATGGATGGGGATTGAAGTCTTTGCTGCAGAATTGGAAGAAACTGGGTATCGTTAATGTGTTTGTTCTCAACCTCGGACTTGCTGATATTCTTTACCTGCTCACACTCCCCTTTTTGGTGGTGTACTACTTTATGAAGAGCAAGTGGATCTTTGGAGACACATTCTGCAAGATAACACGATTCTGCTTCAACCTGAATTTATATGGCAGCATTGGGTTCCTTACATGTATAAGCATGTACAGGTACCTGGTTATTGTCCATCCAGTGAGAGTGATGGGAAGAATAACTGTCACTCACTCTGTGGGGATCTCAGTCATGGTTTGGTTCTTGGTGAGCGTTCAAAGTCTTCCAGACATGTTCTACAGCAAAACATTTGGAAACAAGCCTGGGAAATGTTATGATACTACCCATAAGATATATGTGGATGATTACATTAAATACAGTCTTGGATGGACATTCACTGGGTTTTGTATCCCATTGCTCATCACACTGGGCTGCTATGCACATGTGATTGTCGTTCTCTGCCGCACAAATACCACTCACATGGTACTGAAGCAGAGAAGCTTGAAGTTGTTGTTCATCGTGATTCTTCTCTTCTCTGTTTGTTACATCCCCTATCATGTACTGAAGAACCTCAACCTCTGGTCCAGAGTTCTGCAAAAACAGAAGATATGCCCTGAATGGTCTAATGGAGTCTACATTGCTCATCAGATAAGTCGTGGCCTTGTGTGTCTGAACAGTGCTCTCAACCCTCTGGTTTACCTCCATGGAAATGAAGATATTCCTGCTCAGCTCAGACAGCTGCTCCAGCAAGCTCGTCGGATGTCCAGCCGGTTGTTTCTGTCAAACTCCAGCTCTGTGCCTGTGGCTCAAACTGCAGATGAAGTTCAACAAGAGTTAGGATTTTAACATGAACTGTTATAGTAATAAATCTATAGCTATCATCACAACTAGTAATGTGAATTGATTATAGAAGTGTTGAAATTAATCAAATAATCGATGCATCGAATCGTGGACATGGACGATGCTGAATCGATAATCGGCCGGGCCATAATCAATAATTTCTGTTTACAATTTAATAATAATAACATTTCTGTTTACATATTATGTTTTGCACATTCAGGAAGTGCCATGTTCTCAGTGCTGTAGTTTTATGTATCCAATTTATTTACTGCAGAATGTTTTGTTTTTGAAGCTTGAAAATCTATGAATTAAATATCTTATATGGCTTTAATAGTAAAAATGTATTTGACACATCGTGATGCATCGAGGAATCAAATCGCTGATATGATAATCATAATCGAATCAGGAGATCAGTGAAGATTCACACCTCTCATTGATTACAATGTAATCAGTCATTTTCTTATGAGTTGCTTTCTTTGCCTAATAGTTTTGCTGTATATCTGTGCTGTGATCTAGGTTTCATGATGTGATAACTATATGCTAAGTCTTCCAAATAAAGGAAGTTAAGATGAACCACAGCTCTTGATGTGTCATAGTTTTCTTGAAAAGCTGAAAAATCATTGTTTTCCGGTAAATTGAGAGTTGTTTTGAGGCAGCCCGGGTTCGAATCTGACCTGCGGCCCTTTGCTGCGTGTCATCCTCTCTCTTTCTCTCCCCCCTTTCCTGTCTATCTACTGTCACTATCAAATAAAGGGAAAAGCCCCCAAAAAATAATCTTTTAAAAAAAAAACATTGAACTAAAGGCTGTAATGTAACAAAATAGGTAAAAAGCCAAGGGGGGTGAATACTTTTGCGAGGCACTGTAGGTAAGGAAAACAACCCAGGCAGAAGCACAGTATGAGGGCGTGCCAAGCGCTGTTTGGAGCAGTTTGTGAACAGTATTTTCTGTTGGAGACGGTAAGTCCCTTTGGGGTGGACTTTGGACTATTTCACTTTGTCAACCTATAACATGCACATAAAAGATATATGACATGATAAAGGAAAGGGGAAAAAGCCAAATATAATATGAGCACTTTAAGTTATATAGTGCTTTTTTGTATGTTTGCTGGAATGTTTAAAAAAGGTTCAGTAATAAATAATTTTAAATCGTAGTTTTGTATTTTTTTTGAAAGCCAGACAAAGTACTAATAAGCACATTTTGACTATTTCATTTATGCAATGTCCAAAAACTGGAAAGCAATGTGAAAGTTTTCATTAAAATAGGCTTCAACTTGTTAGTAGGGATGCAAAGTAGTCTGAAAGATAATCACAGTTTCACGATTATCAGGATTATAATGTATTAATTAATTTTACTACTGTATGAAATCACATGAACACTAGATTTGTATGTGTTATGTATTGCTGCCTTTTAAAACTGAATTAACAGTAACAGTTTTAAGTGTTTTGAAAATGATTATATGATCAATCATCTAACTTTTTATTTAAATTCATCTGAAAAGAGGTGAATCAGTCACACCACAAACAAAGGCCAAATTGGCAACAACAGTGTTGTCCTTCCTAAAAAGAAGTTTTTGGGCTACAAACGGCCCTGCTAGCTGGTGTTTCTAAAAGTTGGAGGAGCTGCTAGACAAGATGCACCTGTCACAGATAGATGCACAGCATAAGGAATAAATGTGATGGAGACATCTCTTTGCAGCCTTATGTCCCACAGGAGGATGAAGAGGAGTAAGTAAGTAACGTTAAGTGGTAACGTCAGTGACATGTTTGAGATGTTGCGGAGTTTTGCCTCGTACGAACGTAACGTTATCATCACTGCACTCACTGTAAATTCAAATGTCGGCTCCTGACTCGTTAGCTATTAACTGTAACATTACCATTAACAATAAATTGTGTGTGTGTGTGTGTGTGTGTGTGTGTGTGTGTGTGTGTGTGTGTGTGTGTGTGTGTGAGCGTGAGCGAGACACAAGTGACAGAGAGTAGAGAAAGGAAATGCTGCTGAATGAACGGGTTTTAAATAGCGTTTAAAAAAATAAATAATAAAGAAATGCAACGTGCGGCGGCCGGTGTAGATAGTGCGGCGCACCGCCACACATTAGTCTATGTGTGGGAAACACTGATTCTGCATGGCACGAACAGGCTTGTGTGGTGTCACTTGTGTGCTAGTCTATATCGACGACGTTCCACTTCCGGGATTGTTCAGGTGACTGTCCCTCATTTCGGCCGGATGTCCGGCACCTTCCTCTTCCTTTGTGTTGGCGCCCCGGTGGATTTCTGAGGACTATGGTTAACTGCCCCTCAGATCTCTGCAGGGTAAATCCAGACAGCTAGCTAGACTATCTGTCCAATCTGAGTTTTCTGTTGCACGACTAAAACAACTTTTGAACGCACACGTTCCACCAAAACAAGTTCCTTCCCGAGTCTATTTTGCAGAGGCACCGTTGCTGTGTCTGGAGCTTAGCTCCGCCCAAGACGATTGTGATTGGTTTAAAGAAATGCAAACAACCCAGAGCGTTTTTTTTCTCCTATCCCAGAATGCATGTGAGTTGTAGCCAGACCTTACTTCACAACGCTGCGGAGAGAGGTCTGGCGATGCGAGACTAATAAGCCATTAGTGATCTCCAAAGCCTTTATAAAGGGGGGGCCTTATTACAAAGCGGCATCCTGCTGTCAAATAATAATCAATACTACTGATCACCATGCATTTCAAAATGGCAGTCACTTCTGTCAAGCCTTCCAAACTGACCGTAACTGTGCGTACGTGCGCACGCGCGTGCACATGTTTTGAATGAATCGTGCGGTTTTTTGGGAAAAGCTGCGCAAAAGACGCGTCGTTTTCTATGTGAACCTGTAGCTGCGTGCAGCAATGAGTACTGCAGCAGCAGCAGCCTGAACTCCTGTCTCAATGAGCGCCTGTGACACTGGCAACAGGCCCTCCCCTCGCCTCTCCCCATGGATGTAATCTCTGATTTGCCAACAGGTACTTGTGAGATCTCAGACAAAGTAATCTCTCCAGACCTGGGTGAGCCTTTGGCAGGAGAGTCAGAGCGGAGCTCCCACAGCGCAGAGTCTCTGGGTAAGTCTCAACCCCTTCTCTACTTTTATCAGTCCATCTCTCGCATCTGTTGTTTCATGTAGACAGCTGCAGTTTTTCAGCCCAGAATCAGGTAGAGGGCCAGCTGGTGTTAAGGGTTTAGGGTTATAGTCATTTGTATTCCGTGCGTAATTTGGAGTCTTCTGCGTTAACATTGAACATCATGTGTCATTTGGATGAGTCCAAACTTGCCTATGTTTCACTATCGCTCAGACGTGAGAGCTGTTTGGTTCAAGCCTGATGTGAATATCTGATCAGTCGCCTTTTTTTTATTTTTTTATTTTTTGCCGCAGAGTGATCTTTCCGCGGATACCGCAGCCAACTTGGTTGTTGTCGGTAGAGTAGAGACGAGGGGGCTGCAGAACACCATCCACTGCCCGCTGCTACATCAGAAAGACAGTCTCTTTGCTTTGTGCGTTATTATTATCCTGCTGGCATTGACGCGTCAGGGTAAAAAAAAAACTCATCTGCAGAATAAAGATAATGTGGAAATATTTTTGCACAATTTAAAAACCACCACCACCACCAACAACAACAACACAGTAACCGCATGTGATGTGGATCACATGCTGCAGGGTTTGACTGCAAATGAGTTTTGCATCGCTGCTTCTGGTTTTGAGCAAATTCTCCAGCATGCAGTGCGTGTTTCTCTGCGTTACAGTGTGTGTGTGTGTGTGTGTGTGTGTGTGTGTGTGTTTTGTCAGATACAGCTGAGTGTTCGGCTCTCTTTGCTAAATAACAACCCAACGCCGCGGTGAAAGGAACCCTTCCTTCGGAGGAAGCCACACTAAACAACAGGGGGAGGAGAAGTGCAAGAGCCCAGACCCCCAGAGCTAACTGTGTGTGTGTGTGTGTGTGTGTGTGTGTGTGTGTGTGTGTGTGTGTGTGTGTGTGTGTGTGTGTGTGTGTGTGTGTGTGTGTGTGTGTGTGTATTGTTTGAATCAATGTGGGGGGACACTTTCAGAGTTACATTAGAGTGCAAATGTCACGTCTTAAATGCATTAGGCTGCAACATATTAAAACATTTCGGTTAATGTAGATGTGTATGGACTGGACAACAGGATTAGGGCCACATGTGAAAAATGTATTTGAGTTCTGAGTTGTTGTTTTCCCCTCAAAATCTGACTTTAATCCTATGCTTTAAACTCAGAATTCTGACTATAAATTCCAAATTCTGACTTAAAACTCAGAACTCAAATACATTTTTTCACATATGGCCATAGTTTATGTTCAACGTGCATATTTCCTGTGGTTGTCGAGACATTTATTCTGCATTTGAAGTTATTTGTTCAAGGCTATCCGGTATTTATAGCCTATACCTGTGACAATGTCCCTTCTTCAGATCAAGAGGTACTAATCCCTTATATAAGAGAAAGTAGGACAGGAAAGCAAACTGGGTAACCTGCTCATTTAAACTGCTGCTAATCCTTCTCAGTACATACAGTTTGATTGGATAAGTCATTCCTCTTAATCCTGAGAAAAAGTTCATTATTTGAGCCAAGACAAATATTTTTGCTCAACATAAAAGCTGAAAATGTTCATCAGAGTTGTGTCATCATTTGGCAACAGCTTTTGAGCATTATTTTATTCTCAAATACACATTTTTCACCTGCAGAAAAAGAATCGAGGCAACAGATGTCTCTTACTTTTCTCCTTGTTTGACATCTCTGACAGATTATTTATCCACACACTGCAGTACAGCATCATTTGGCCCTGGTTAGGGCTGGGCAGCACCATATCGATATTATATTGACATCGAAATATTATGAGGCTAGATATCGTCTTCAATTTTGTATTTCGTAATATCGTGATTTTTCTGGTTTTAAAGGCTGCATTACAGTGAAGTGATGTAATGTTTTAAACTTACCAGACTTAACTAGCTGCTCTATTATTTGCCTTTACCCACTTAGTCATAACCTCTCCAGAAAGATCCGAAACTTGATCTGCCACAGTGTCTTGTCAGCTTGATGTTGGCAAACTCAAGTTGCTTCTTCCACAACAGGGTTCTAAGGCCATTATAGAAAAAAATAAATAATAATGTTACAGACCCGGGAGAGCTGGGTAATATTTAGAGAAAAAGAAATCGGAATTTCTAAGATTAAAGTAAATTTACAGAAAAAGAACTCGGATATTCGCTGAGATTAAAGTGGTCAATTTGGATTTGGAATTCATTACTTCTCTGCAATTTTCACACTTTGCAAAGTCATCCAGTGGGCCAGATTGGACCTTTTGGTGGGCCGGATGTCTCCAAAGGACCTCTTCTTATGATTATGATTAGAAGGAGCCTGCACTAACTAAGTACATTTACTCAAGTACTGTACTTAAGTACACATGTTGGGGTACTTTTCTTTAGTCTTTTCTTTTCATGCCACTTTGTACTTCTACTCCGCTACATTTCAGAAATAAATATTGTACTTTTTACTCCACTACATTCATCTGACAGCTTTTAGTTACTTTACACATTAAGATTTTTGCATATAAAACACATGTAGATTATGATATCTGATGTTTTATTATAAATAAACTAGCCAACAATATAAGGGCCTACAAGTGCAGCTGAAATGATTAGACCATTAAACACACAACTGTTTGGATCCTTTACACTTTCTAAAATGCGAGGATTTTTCTGCATTGAATACTTTTAATACTTTAAGTACATTTTACTGACAATGCATACATACTTTTACTTAAGTTACATTTTCAATGCAGGACTTTATCTTGGAAGAAGAGTATTTTTCCAGAGTGGTATTAGTACTTTTACTTAAGTAAAGGATCTGAAAACTTCTTCCAACACTGACAATGAGCCTTATAAGAATGTAATAAGACCTCAGTGTTGACGTCGATTCTTTTCTTTCTCCCTAATTGTGAAAGACATCCCTGTGGAAGCGCCTGCAGACATGGGTCGTCAAGAGGGCGACCACGTGTGGAAGAAGGTCACTGAAAACATCCACGAGGTTTTCGACTTCATGGAGGAGTTGGGATCGTAAGTACATTCTATTCAATGTAAATCAGCTTCATTTATTTACATACAAAGTAGGGTAACACTTTACTTGAAGGTATCTACATAAGAGTGACGTGACACTGTCATGAACACATGACATAGTCATGAAACAGTCATGACACATGAACCCTAACTCTAACCATAACTTGTCATGACAAAAACCAAATGACACTTACTAAAAGAAGCGTTAAGTCCTAAACGTTTATGACTTGTTTATAATGTTTATGACACGTTCATGACAGTGTCATGTCACTCTTCTGTAGCTACCTTCAAGTAAAGTGTAACCCAAAGTAGCGCTGGGCAATTTGGGCGAAAAGTGGGCGATTTCCATTTTGGCTCCTAACAATGACAATGTAATCGAGAAAAACGATTATTTTGCACATTATGTTTTGCAAGTGATCTCTTCAACGGGAAAAGTGTAAAGGGAAATTTCACCGTTCAAGGTGTTTTGCTGTTGATTTGTTTTGTTTTTTTGGTTCAATAAATGCAACATCTTTCCAAAAGTCAATGAGTAATCAAATAATCGCGGTTTCAATATTGACCCAAATCATTTTTTGACATATTGGAGCAGTCCTATTCATTTAAGAGTTCTTGTTCAGTTTCATACTGTAGAATTTCTTCCTGTAGTTCTTGGTACCTCTGGGAATATGAAGCGTTGCTGGAGGTTTTATTTGAGTGATATTAAGGGACACTACAGTAAACTGGTTTTTGACCCTCCATGTGCTGTTTGAGTGGGATCCCTGGTTTGATTGGATTGGACATGAGGAGGCTTACTTTAACTGAGGTCTTAGACAACAAGACGCTCAGCGCGGGTTAGTCAGCCTGATGGTGCCTGGCTGTTACTCAGCATAAGCAGTTCCTTCACACAAAAACACATAACTAACAAGTATTTGGTCCACTTTCAGTTATGTTCACGTTGAATTGTGATACTCTGCTCACAAAAAAGGGAAGAAAATGTAAAAAATAAAAAAAGAGCTGTGAACAGATTATTTAATCAAATAGTTGATTGACAGAAAAATAATCAACACCTATTTTGGTAACCTAATAATCATTTAGGTCAAAATGCCAAACATCGTGGCCAGGATAGCTCAATCGGTAGCGCAGGTGCACATATACAGAGGTTCATTCCTCGATGCAGAAGGTCCAGGGTTCGAGTCCGACCTGGGACGATCTCCTGCGTGTCTTCTCCCTCTCTCTCCCCCTTTCATTGCGATCCCAATGTGATGATGAACTAAACAATCTTTGGTTGTTTTTTTTGACAGCTGGTCGCCAAAAACAAAGATATTTGATAGCATCTCCTTTGGTATACATTGTATACAGCGCAAGCTTTATGCGCATGCTCCACCCCTTCTTCTCTACGTTTTTGGTGAATTTCTGTAGCAGAAACAGCGCCACCTATAGGCTTGGAATATGAAGTAGCGTGTTGAGTCATTAACAAATGGATCTGTTTGGACGCAAATATTCTTGAAACGATGCCAGGGAAGACGGGGGAGGAGATTGTTTTGGTACGTGTGGCCTTAGTCTCTTTTTAAAAGCAGACCCCGACAAAGACATTTTTAATAGTATCAAGACTGATAATCAGCAGCTGGTCTTCTGGCAATCTGGCTGAAAAGCAGATCACAGGCCAACAGTAAATAAAGGCTGCCTGTGTGACGTCTGCGTGTTTCTGGAAAACAGAGGGGATCTGTACTGGGGGCCTCTTGAGTGCATTACAGGATATAATAATATATAATTACTTGTAGTTCACCAAACACTTTGTTAAACAACTGCAAGGGTTTTATGGAAAAGGTGGGCAAAGATGTGTAAACAGTTCTTACTTGTGATAATCAAAAAATACAATCAATTTCAAGAGAGAATGATGCTTTATTTTTCATTCATTCATTCAACCTTTATTTATATACTCGAGAGATCATTACGGGGGCGGCCCTCGTTTACAATGGCATTGCATCGAGACAGTTACAAAGACACCGAAAGGAAAAACAACACAGGAGAGAAAGCAACGCCATCATAAGAATGTAAAAAGCCACTAGTTTTCCCCAATTGGAAAAATTATTTGATAAACAGATAAGGAAGATACAACAATGTAATGTCCAAAAGGAACAAGTGAGTTGATTTTAAGAAAGTGTATATTTTTCCACGAGTCAGGTGCACTACAACTAGAAGCAGATTACTGTTACTGTCTGAGCTGCCGGAGGATTTGGCCGGACTGTTTTCGTCTCTGTTGGAGGTGTGACAGAGTGAACTCTCCTTGCTGTTTTAGCCCGTTCTCAGTTATACGGTTATTCGTCTTCCTGTCCCCCCGTCACAATAAAAGGAAGAGAATCCAGAAGAGACAGGAGATTGCATCCAACACTAAATACAGCCTTTCCCATTGGGCCTCATCACACTAGTAGTGTAAACAACATCCTCGTTGTTTCCTGGCAATCAGGACGCAGTCTCTCCACGGCTAAATTGCAACTCTCAAAAGGCACAGAGCAATTTCATTCTCTTCAACATTTTTTGAAGTTGTCGCTCCCAAATGTACAAACTCGAGTTAGCACGCCAGAGATTTCTGATTGCCCTTTTGTCTTTTTGTTAAAAAAATAAAGATGCTATCTGGCGTTCGTGTTCAGGGCTTGATTGATGATTTCTCTTGAGAGTCCCAATGAGTGTCGAGGAGATCCGAGGATGTAAATGAGCTGTGGTAACCAAGGAGAAATCAGTTGGGCGATGGGATGTGAAGTGCTGTGATGATGCTGTGGGGGCAGCTTGTTCCGGTCTGCCTTCCTGAGCCACCGTAGGGCAGCATGTATGAATGTGTGTGTGTGTGTGGTAACATTTGATGCAATACACTTATTAGAAAACACCCAAAATGGGAAATGAAACTGACAACAGTTATGACTCACACTGTGCTGTTGAATGAATACTCAGATCCAGTAAAAGGCGTTCAACTAACACAAAAAAAAACTCAAAGTATCTTTATATGTCGCAGGCTTTCGCAATGTGTTTATTGTGCCAGTTTATATAATGATGATGATAAAAAAAAAAAAAAACGATACATTGTGCAGCTCCAATCCTCGTTAGTGCAATCCTTCAGGGTCAGTGCCATCACCTTCTAGGCAGAACAGTAGGAGCTTGTTGTTCCCAAGGATCCCTGCAAGACATGCTCAGTTTCTGACCTTAGCACCTAGAGCTCTCAGCCTGTGGTTCTATTACGTCAGGGATAAAGCGTCTAATCCACTGGGTAGAACACCTAGTCCCAGACAACGCTGAAGATAGCATGGACACAGAGCACAAAAATAAGCTGCTGACATGTGAATAGTTAAGCCACGGAGATATTCTCAATTGAACCCCTTGATATCGCTATTTCTGACGTGTGTCAGAAATTGAGGTTGTTTCTAAGTAGGCAAAGAAAAATAACATGATGCAACTATAAAATGCATAAAAACAAAACAGGTGGCATTTTGTTCACACTTTTTAAGAGTGGATTAAATGTTGCTAGCTTGGTTCTGTCTGAAGATGACAAGTCTCGCATTAATTCTCGGATGACACTTTTGGTTTTTGTACAGATCTAGGCTAGCTTTTTCCAGTCTTTATGCTAAGCTAAGCTAATGTCTCGACATTTTCATCTACCTGTCAGCAACAAGTGTATTTCCTAAGATGTCAAATTATTAGTTTAACTATTACCCATGTACAGACAAATGGGACTGACACTACCACATTATAAATCAAAAAAACTGTGTATTTAAAGCCCGGCGGTGGGACGAAGGAGGGCGCGCCCAGTATCATGTAAACAAACCGAATTAAAAAATACTTCTAATACGTTCCTGAAACAAAGGAGGTTATACAGTATATGTTGCATGTTACATTTAACTGTTTAGAAACGAAAGCCCGCTCCATTTTTCCATTTCAGGCTTTCCGCTCCTTTTTCTCCTCTGGGAAAATACAACCGCGCTGCATTGTTGTATACGGGGGTAAAATGTAGGGTACATCATATGCACACTCAAATTAGCTGCGCATTGTGTCTATTTAATAGTGAACTATACAGTGAATGGAATTCGAACGCCACTTCAAAATGGCGAACACACTATATAGTACACTATTTCTGTGATAGGGAACGGTTTCGAACACAGCTCCTGTCTAGCTTTGTTGCCTGGTGAGTCAGATCAGATCCCTGATGTGTTTCGCCTGTTCCTCTGCCCTCATGTCTCCTGTCTCGTTACACCCTTGTTGCCTTGCGTATGCAGTCTGTGTGCTCACTTAGTCTGCCATCGTTTCATTTTATGTCGTTCTGCCGGTGCCTTGTGCTCTGCTTTCTTAGTGTTTTCTGGTTTCCTCAGATTTTTTTGGCCTGGCATGCAACTTGGATTGTAAGTTAGTTTTGTTAATTAAAATCATTCCCACTCTCTGCCGCCTCCTCGTTTCCTCTCTGCACTTTGGGTCCAAATGTGCACCACCCTGGCACCAATACTCTGTGCGGTTCAGGTCCCCATATTTTATTAACAATTCCTTGATTCTAATAAAAGGGAAGACTCTTTCTGTGATGTTGGAATACAATCAGTGACTGCATCGTCAATAACTCGTGCTCACTGTGTTGCTGTGTTAATGAACAGGGGGGCGTTCTCCGAGGTGTACATGGTGAAGGAGAAGAAGACGGGAAAGATGTTTGCCATGAAGTGCGTGAAGAAGAAACAGAAACGAGACCTCAATCTGGAGAATGAGATCGCCGTGTTGAGACGGTAATTAGCATTCTGAGCCTTCAGCTTTCATTTCATATTCTCTCAATAGTCAAGTGCGGGAAGGGACCACGTTGATCAGCTTTCTCTTTTCACTGTTGTTTATGTTGCAAATGTGTGAACTCTGCTGTGGGATTATGACATGTCATAATGAAAGCACCTTGTTTTTCTGAACAGAATCAAACACGACAATGTGGTGGGGCTGGAGGATTTATATGAAAGTTCGACCCATTACTATCTCCTCATGGAGCTGTGAGTTTTCTTTTACATTTTTACATTAGAATTTAAAGCTATAGTGTGCAACTATTTAATATGAATGAACGTCCGTTACATTCAAGCCATTGCCATGTGCGATGACGGAAGGCTTGAGTCGTGTGGATGCACGGACAGTGTTTTTGTCCTTGATTCCTCATCATGGGGAAACTGCACACTATGGGCCCTATCTTGCACCCAGCGCAATTGCCTTTGTACACCGACGCATGTATCATTCCTATTTTGCACCAGACGCACAGCGGACGCACGTCGGTAAATTAGGGAATGTATTTGCGCTCCCGGGGGCGGTTCAGCGAAAACAGGAGGTGTGTTCTGGCGCAAACGTTATTGGTGCTATTTTGCAGTTTCAGAAAACAATTCCGCCACTGACCAAGAAAAACCTGGTCTAAAGTCAGTGGCGCTAGTCTAAAGTCAGTGGCGCTAGTCTAAAGTCCGTAGGCATTATTCAGATGCTATTTTAGGGGCGCATGCTTGGCCATAATGTAGCGTGTGCACAATGCGCATACACTTCTCTCATCTAAACGGACGCAGCAATTCCCATTTTTGCAAACCATACATAATTACAAGGAAAAATATTACTGAAAATTCTTCAGGTGTTTAGATCAGGTCAGGAGGCACTTTACAGTACAGTCCTCAAAAAGTCGCAGCATTCTTTGTGGCTTGTTGTGATTTACACAACATTTCCATGAATCATGGATGTGTTGATGACATAAATGAGTACAATTTTAGAGGATTTAAGGAGACGTGATGTTGAACTACGGCGGGATCTGGTCCGGGATTAATGCGCGATGTAATGCGCGATGTGCTGCTGAGCGGGTGGACGGAGATGGTGTGGGGGGAAGAGGAAGGGGCACAACAGGAGCAGGTGGTGCGTTTGGAGCCTCCATGGCTGCAGTAATCCTCTCCTGATTTGAGGAGATGTGCCCGAGAGGCCGCAGCAACATCGGCACCCGGCCAAGACGGGCATTTATTACTTTGCGCCTGCTCTTGAAGGGAATGTGAGCTGACGCTCTGATTGGTTTATTGCACGTTACGCCCAAACCACACCTAGCTACTTGAGACCAACCCATTTTAGATTTGCGTCGGGCGCAAGACTCATTTATCCCGCCGGTATAATAGCAACAGCGCCCGAGATCCGCCCACAAAGCCACTTGCGTTTTGCGTTTCATACTTGCGTTTCAGATCGTTAAAATAAGGCCCTATAGCTTTAAATGAGCAGATGAGCTAATTGAACTGGGATGTAAGATCACATTGTGATGGTGGTGGTGTCTTCTTCCCAGAGTTGCCGGCGGTGAGCTCTTTGACCGTATATTGGACCGGGGGGTGTACTCGGAGAAGGATGCCAGCAGCGTGATCCAGCAGGTGCTTCAGGCCGTTAGCTATCTGCATGAAAACGGCATAGTGCACCGTGACCTCAAGGTATGAATCATAGTAAGAAGATTGAAAGTGTTTTTACTCCTTGTACACTTTTGGGACAAAAACACATTAGGACCATGTATTTATTATCTCTATTACATGTCATTTTATTACTTTGTATCTATCTGAAATAGTATGCTTACGTTGCTGCTTTGTAAGAATATTGTACTAAATATAGAAAGGGTTTATGCATTCTTATGCAAGGTTTTAATAACCTTCTAATAAGCTACTTCATAGCTTTACCACCTACAAACCACCTAGTCCCGCATTGCCAGACCTATCTCCACTGCGCTATGGAGTAAGGTCTGGCTACACCAAAGATTCATTCTGGGATCGGAGTAAAAAAACGCTGTGGGTTGTGTGCATTTCTTTAAACCAATCACAATTATCTTGGCTCTGCTAAATAGCCTCGGGAAGGAACTTGTTTCGGTGGAACATTTGCACCCCGCAAAAGAAAATGCCACATACAATGTTAAATGAAGTTAACTGTTCACACAACACAGTAACATTAGTTATTTAAATTAGCTGGATATGTGGTTAAACCTCATTTGTTCATACATTGTATTGTCGTATGTACTTCGTCCACAGCAATCCCACCAATCGGTCCAAAAACCTCTCAGTTAGAGAGGAAATGCCGTAAACATATTCTTTGTAAATCTTTACAATCATTCACCGAAAGAACCAAGCAGGCCTGCCCTGTTGCACCGTCCACATTTTCTTCAAAACTTGCCGTTTTCAGCGTGTAGTTGACGAGGTGAGGGACATCTGATGTCAGGCAATTATCCTGGAAATGTACTTGCGTTAATCCAGACTACAAAGCACCAAATCCATCCATCAATCATCTATACCCGATTGTCCTTTCCAGTGGCGCAGGGGTTATTAAATATGAATGCGCGTATTTCCCAAAAAAACATAAGACTGCAAGACTTTTAGTGGTAAAGCTTCATTTATAGCAGTGCTATTTTTACAGAAAGTGAAATACTACACTTTGAGAAGTTGCTCATGGGGAACATCAGTGTGTGTACAGCTCTCCTGTCTGTCTGTGCAGCCAGAGAACATCCTGTACTTCAGCCAGGATGAGAACTCCAAGATCATGATCAGTGATTTTGGGCTCTCCAAGATAGTGGAGAGCGACATCATGTCGACCGCCTGTGGCACCCCGGGATACGTAGGTAAGGGGACCATCTGTGTCTCTGTAATAAAATGATGTATGGACGCTTATGAGAAATATAAGACACACAGCACAGACAATATGCAATATGTATAGCCACATACAGGCTTGATTAGAGAAATCATTGCCATAGCTTTGACCTTTTTTTGTCTTCTCACTTTCAGCCCCTGAGGTTTTGGCACAGAAGCCCTACAGCAAGGCAGTGGACTGTTGGTCTATTGGAGTTATCACCTACATCTTGTAAGAATAAAGCCATGCACACATTAGTAGACTGAGTTACTGAGGAAAGCAAAAATTAGACAACTAAGATTGTAAATCGGCCCAAGGCTTTTTTCTTAAGTGGCAAGATTTTCAGATTAAAAGCCACTGCTGGTCATGCATGTTAAGCATGACACAGATACCTAAATGCAGAATAACGCTGCAGTGATCGAGCCATAGCACCACCTAGTGAGCATCTGCTATACATGCTTTTTTGCCTGCACACATTAGTTCTGTACATAAACATGCGTGGAACATTTCTTTCTCCTACAATAATTAATGTTCGTGTTTCAGACTCTGTGGATATCCCCCTTTTTACGAAGAAAGTGAAACAAGACTGTTCTCGAAGATCATGAAGGCGCAGTACGAGTTTGACTCGCCCTTCTGGGATGACATTTCTGAATCTGGTAATTACACTGAGCATTTAGCACAGACATCGTGTGTAGCCTGCTGCTGCAGCTGCTTTATTCCTCCATACAGCCTCAGCTAGGCCTGTAACAATTACAGTATAACATAATTGTCTTATTGCAATTTTATTTTTTTACATAATTGGTTTATTTAACTGGAATTAATTGCTGACATTAGCTAAGGTCTGGAAAACTATATAATACTATAATATTGTCAATTTCATATCTTTAATTTTAGAAAAAAAATACAATGTTTTATGATAATAAAGAGGCGTGGTTTACTTCCTTTGGTATTACAATATCTGGGTCACATATATGACGTGATGTAACCAAAAGATGTATCCTGGACTTCATTCAAAACTTAAATTTGTTTGGAAAAGTAATAAATAAATACATTCTTTTAAATTTGACTGAAAGAGACAATAATATTGTTGATGGAAATTATTTCTGTGTGTGTGTTTCCATCCTTTTGATCTGCAGCTAAAGATTTCATCCGTAACATGATGCAGAAGAATCCCAGCATGCGCTACTCCACTGACCTGGCGCTCAGACATCCCTGGTGAGTGTCAGTCATCAGCCTGGGAGGGTTCTGATACAAATATGAATAAATATTGGTTATGATCAGAGGTGGAAAGTAAGGCAGGCTGTTCTTTTCACAGTAAGTGTCTGTAGGCTACTGTACCATAGTTAAAACAACATGTAACACTTATTTTTTAACAATACTTTTTATTTCTTGAAAGTTATAGAAACCTAAAATATTTCATAGTGAGTTCGTATTGTATTTTATTGTGCAGCTCTAATCCCAGACAGCAGTTATATCTTTCCTACAAGGAACAGTTAAAGAAAATGTGTGAACATTTTAGTGGCACTACACACTAAAGAAATAGGTACGATGTGCAGGAGTGTGTCAGGCCACACAGGGGGCTTCAGGACTAACGCCTACCTCAAAATATATTTAAATGTCCTGTTACATCATCTGTTTTCCAGGATTATCGGAGAGACGGCCCGGAGTCAGGACATCTACTATTCCGTCAGCGTTCAGATCCAAAAGAACTTTGCCAAGTCCAAGTGGAAGGTCAGTCCTGATTTCTTGGCTCTGATGTGGTAAGCTCATTGAGGACCTGCAGGAGCCTACCTAAATCCTTCCTGATTAAGGACAGTTTAATTAAATATTATTCTGTAATCACTGATGGCTGATGTTGGGCTTTTACTGTCAGGGGAACCAAAGTGCACTTGATTATTTAGCAGACCAAAAAGGCTCTAAAATATGAGTCTAACGTCCGGAAAATCTAGTGTATGCTCAGGTTGCTTTACTTAAGTAAAAGTATGTCAGTATCATCAGGAAAATGTACTTAAAGTTTTAAAAGTACTCAATGCAGAAAAATCCTCACATTTTAGAAAGTGTAAAGGATCCAAACAGTTATGTGTTTAATGGTTTAACCATTTCAGCTGCACTTCTAGGCCGTTATATTGTTGGGTAGTTTAATTTATGATAAAACATCAGATTTGATCAACTGTGTTTTGTATGCAAAAATCTTAAAGTGCCCATATTATGCTCATTTTCAGATTCATAATTGTATTTAGAGGTTATATCAGAATAGCTTTACATGGTTTAATTTTCAGACAACACCATATATTTGTTGTGCTGCACATTGCTGCAGCTCTTCTTTTCACCCTGTGTGTTGAGCTCTCTGTTTTAGCTACAGATTGAGGCATCTGTTCCATCTTTGTTGGGAGTCGCACATGCACAGTAGCTAGGTAAGGACTACTAGCCAGTCAGAAGCAGAGTATGAGGGCGTGCCATGCTAGCAGCTAGGCGAGCATTATAACGTGTGTTACAAAGTGACCTCGTTTGTCTCTGAAGTAAAGGCTGGACTACAATAGAGCTGTTTGGAGCAGTGTGGGAACAGTGTTTTCTGTTGGAGATGGTAAGTCCCTTTGGGGGGGACTTTGGGCTTTTTCACTTTGTAAACCTATAACGTGCACAAAAAAGATAAATAACACAATAAAGGAAAGGGAAAAAGGCAAAAAGCATAATATGAGCACTTCAATTTGTTAAGCAACTAGTAACTAAAGCTGTCAGGTGAATGTAGTGGAGTAAAAAGTACAATATTTCTCTCTGAAATCTAGCAGACTAGAAGTAGAAAGTGGCATCAAAAGAAAAGACTCAAGTACCTTAAATTTGTACTTGAGTAAAGTACTTGAGTAAATGTACTTAATGACATTCCACCTCTGGATTTGGGATTGCAGAGCGTCAGTCTCCATCCTCCACACATCATCATGCAGTCCCTGTAAAGCGAAGCTTTGTGTAGTCTGTGTGGCTCTCAGATCTCTTTTTAAAACCTCTGGTCTGGGTTCTCTGTTCTCTTCACAGCAGGCCTATAACGCTGCAGTAGCCATCAGCCACATGAAGAAGCTGCAGCTGGCCGCGAGGCAGCCCAGTATCCCAGACATCAAGGTGGTCGACTTGTCCTCCCCGAAGAAAAGCCACACACGTCTCGATCCCGACAAACTGGACCCCAAGCTGCCGGGGATCAACGGCACAGTAAACGGGACGCATCACATGTCCCTGCCCGCGAGTCCCGTGGACGCAAAGAGCCATTATCACACACTGAAGACCACTCAGAGTCAGGCCGTCCCGCATCACGCCCCCTCTATGGCTGAGCAGGGCAAGAACATCTACCACTCAGAGCCCGCCAACCTCAACGGGTTGGTAACACTTTCATGTGATGGTGTGAATGTTCACTTTGGGATATCACAGCAGGACTGAGGCATGCTGACCCTTTTCTCTTATTCTTTCAGGTTTGGTAAAACCTGTAACAGCAAGGCTGTACAGACCAGAGTGTGCTCAGTCATGTGAAGGCTTCAGGAAGTTTACGTGGAAGCGTTTTACTTGGTAGGTTCAAGTAACACATTAGCATGTCATACAAATACCTTGTAGTACATGTTATAATTGTATTTGAATGACATCACTATTAAAGTTTAATTTTGCCAAAATATAATCCACATTTGAAATTTGATATGACAGCACCTTAAGTTCCCCTAGTTAGTAGTAGGGCTGGATGCCAACCGAACTTAGCCCCGCCCCCACAACATTTTGAGGTCGGGAAGTTCGGTCTGGACTTGATCCGTTGTGGAGCAGCTATGCTCGAACCAGAGCTGTTCGGACCAATCAAATTGTCAGGGCGGGCTTTATACGATGATGGACAGATGATCAACCATAACGTAATCAACCACGTCACCAAAGAGCGCTTGGGTTGAATTTGTTTACAACAAAGATGGCTGCCACTGGAGAATTGAGATGTGTAGATTCCGCCTTTGCATCTGTTATAGAAGCTATCGACGGTGCATTCATTCTAAAAGACGAACAGAGAACCGCGATCGAGGCATTTGTTGATCGGAAAGATGTTTTTGCCGTCCTTCCTATGGGAATTGGCAAAAGGTTAATTTATCAGCTGGCCCCCATGGTTGCTAAGAAGATGGGGCGCTCTGATTGGTCGTAGGTCTATCCAATTGAGCGCAGAGGCATTTTCTTTCCTGGTTCGGTTGAAACACGCCCCATAATCACTGCCCAATGGAGCAGCATCAGACTCAGATTCTGACTAGAATATGAGTATGACCACATCAGGCTAGTAGGGCTGGATATGGATATCGTAATATCGTGATATGACATGTGTTGTCTTTTCCTGGTTTTAAAGGCTGCGTTACAGTAAAGTGATGTAATGTTCTGAACTCACCAGACTTACCAGCTGTTTTTTGTCACATTATTGTTGATTATTTATAAAAACAAATCTCTTTGTGTTAATATTTTGTGAAAGCACCAATAGTCAACCCTACAATATCGCCGCAATATCAGCATCAATGTATTTGCTTAAAAATAGCGTGATATTTGATTTTCTCCATATCACCCAGCTCTAGTTAGTAGAATCAGAAAAATGATTTATTGCCAATGAAGTAACACTAACAAGAAATTTATTAAACATTAATATGAAATAAACAATAAATACAGAGACAAATGTTTACATTATAGCTGTTTAGAAGCATGTATAAGCACTATTTAAACAGTTAATAATTGGTTTATAACACACTATAATGAATCTTTAAGCAGATATATGTGTTTATGAATGTAATAATCAACAACTATAACTCCTCCTGTGGGCACCCATACATGGAGGCTGCTGTATAAGCAGATAACAAAGGACAATCTAGTAAAATTACAGTTGTAAAAATATAAAATACGTCTTCATAGAGAAGCTTTAATTGTTGATAAATACTGTATGTTAATAAACACTTAGAATAAGCTCTTATAGCTGTGCACAACTACATTACAGTGTGTTATAACCCATTTATTAAATAAATGCTAATATGGGGGATTTTAAGTGTCTCCACATAAATTTTTTAAATCAAACAAAGAACTGGAGAGCTTCTTGGAACTCGTCTTTGTGAAAATAAGTCCAGAGATGGCAAAAGTACTCACTTCTCGTACTCAAGTAGAAATATCTGACTTGTGTCAAAAAATACTCTATAGTACTGATTTAACTTCTTTACTCAAGTAAAAGTAACAAAGTACAGGCTTGGAAATTTACTTTAAGTATAAAAGTAAAAGTAGCCTTGCGAATGACAATTTTTTTAATGCAAAGCTACCTGGACCACACAAATGTTAGAGTCCAAGCTGAGAAACTTCAGTGGGCATGGAAAAAAGGCTCTTTTTATGCCATTGCCTATTTTAAATGGGTGTCTGCCAATAGGCCTAAAACATCACATATATGATTATTGTGACAGAGACTGGGACTCCAGGTTAATAAGATTCTGACTGAGTAGCAATATATGAATTTAATTGTGTTTCTGTGAGAATTTCACAGATCCACTTTCTCTTTTTGAATCTTCCCCTTAACATTTAGAGGAATCTACATGTATGTAGATGTGTGCTCAAATATGGCTTCTGGAAAGAAAATAAAGGATAAAATATGAATTACTAAACAGACATTAATTAAAGCGTAACTCTCGCCAAAATGCAACCTAGGGTGTTTTTGTGAATGTACCCGAGTCAAACTTTCGTTTAAAAGCATATTTAGGACGGAAGCGTCACTTTTAAGATTTACCGTATTCTCGTTTTTCGGTCAAATGGCCTTTTGAATGGGAGTGCCAGGGGCGCTTTTATGCTAGCCTCAAAATAGCGATTTTTAAAACACTAAGAAGGCTCGACACTACATGAAGTTTTGCTCGAAGTATCACCAGGGGCTCTAAGTCGTAATTGTATTATTTACACCTCTGCTTGTTTGTACTCTGACACGTTTGGTGATGTCAAATATGTCCCAAATAAGTTTGTGTGTGCGTGCGCAGGGCCATTTAATGACATGCTGTTTGACGGTGTCCATATGCTGTATATGTTTGACTGGAAAGGTGCTGTGCATGTTCTGTGTAGTTTCAGCTCGTGTCTCACCCTGAGTGTATTTCTGCCCTCTGCAGGTCAGTGTTGCTGTGCTGACTCAGCGTGGAGCTGTTTTGTGTCGGCAGGCCCTCCCCCACACTCCCACCTCCTCCCCCCCCGGTACTGGGAATGACAAGTGGTTGATCCTCTGACGGGCCCAGATGGTCTGCGAGGTCCATACAGTCAGTGGGACTTTAATTTTTATTTTTTTTGGAAAGAGTGCCTATAAAGCTTCCCGACCACCACACAGAAGCACACACACACAGAAGCGCGAGCGCACACGTACACACGCATGCACAACTTTCAGATGCAAGACTCACTTTAACTCAGATGCACAGGGTAGACTTGAGTGAAACAGGCTACATGAGCCAGTATTGCTGCTGCTGAATGTCCAGCTAGTTCAGTGAGAAGCAGCCCCCCCGGCCCTCTGATGTCATCAAGGCTTTTATAATTATCACGCTTCCAGTTTTTTTAATTTTTTTTTTTTATCAGGGAGAGTTTGATTCATCAGCGCACACTTAGTGTCCAGGTTTATTAGGACTGTGGTTACATGTTTAAGAAAATACACACAATGCAATAAGGCAAATTATTGTACTTCATGTGTTATTCTTTATAATTTATATTATAATATTATTCTTTAGCAAACCTCCATAAACACAATGAAATGTATGGAAAACCTGCATGCTTACTGGTTCAAATAAGCCATACTGGTATAATCTATTCTGATATGTTTGTTTGTTGCTCGGATTTTTTTCTAAAGTATTTTCTTCTTCTTTTTTATTAAATGATAATGATAAAAAAAAGCTATAAGTAAAAAAAACAACATAGTATATGTTTAAACTGATAAGTCATTACCAGTGTAAATGTCACAAGTATATTCATAACTTGCCAACTCCTAGCTCTCAGATGCCATCAAGTTGCTAGAATATAAACTGTCATTTATATTCACTGTAATCGATGTTTCTGATCTTACTGTAAGTGGTTCATGCTGCAGTCTGTTTGTTTCTCTCCAGCTGTATGTTGCAGAAAGTTGATACATTCAACAGATGTTGATCCAGTCCATGTGTTATGATAGGATCCTTGTATGCTCATTAATAAAGCATTTTTCCACCATTTTATTTGTCCTGATTCTCTCTTTCCTGTGACTCCACACAAACCATTGAATAATATATAATTAATACATAAAATGGAATAATTATAAAAAGTTGCAAATGTGCATGGACTTACATGTATCATTACGCATGCAAATACTTTGAAAGATAAATGAAAAAATCATCAAAATTTTTTTTTTTTTATCCCCACTAAAACGTGGTCATGTCCCTGGCTGATGAACCTTTGGACTGAGGTTTTTCTTTTTGTAAGCTCTATTTTTGGAGATTTGCCATGCAAAGGAATCCCCAAGACTGCAGAGTTGGAAGTATATTGAATATTGTACATTTTCATATTTGTTGAATATTCTTTTGCTTACGGCAAGAAAATGTACAGTATAGTAGCTGCACATTGGCTCTGAATTAAAAGAAGCGAGTGAAGTAGAAAGAAATAACAGCACATACTGAAAGCACAGACAAAAACAAATGTCCTCTAAGAAAGAAAGTAAAACTGTAATGTGTTTAATGTTCATGTTGAGTCATGAAGCAATTCAATTATTATTACTAATCCATCTGCTCGTTATCATTTTATTTGTTTTATTTATTATCTTTAATATATCTATTTTATCCTGCAGCTATTGCAACAACTTTTTGCTAAAAAAATAATACCTTTTCCTGATTCTGTGACCTTGTGAACATTGTGTCCCTTTTTGAACTGACCTCCAAACCAATTACCAGGCTGTACTTCTTCAGTAGATTAGATGGCATATCGACCCTTATGGCTCAGCCAGGATTACCAGTTCATGTAAATTACAGTCAGCCAGCACATACATAACATGTCATGTAACCCAGTTCAAACTGAAAGTTTCAGCTTTAATCACAACATATGAATCTGGATCAGAAGCTGAAATCCTCACCAATGTTTTGAAATGTGGTTGCCTTATAGCCATATTAGGTCATATTCAGTTTTCCCTGTCTTGCAGTTTACTGTAAGCCCTGGCCTTGGGTCACCAGCATTTGCTAACATGGAAACAACAGGCAGAGCCTAAATTTTAATAATATAAAATTAAATAAAAAAAAAACTGATCATATATCACTTTCAATGCCAATTGTATGTCCCTGCAAAACCTAATTAAAAAGTGTATGTGTGTGTGGGGGTGGGGATACAGATTATATCACTCTAAGATTCAGCTTTTAAATGACAGCAATACCCAGAATTTATCGTGTGGAATTCCTTTAGATTTGTACACTTCTTTTTCTTTAAGCTTTAACATTAAAACACACACACACACACACACACACACACACACACACACACACACACACGCACAAACCAAGACATTGTTGACTTGGAGAAATCCAAGAGACAGACTGTCTATTCAGGCAAAAGAAGCCAGAAATATGGGGCAAAGGTCTCCAAACAGTCTCCACCTTTTCCCAGCAGGGGCAAACATTATTGGCCAGAATCCAAACTCATATGTAAAGAGTTCATTATTGATGTGATATTACCAGCAGCGCTTGTGGAAAGGCTGCGCTCCAAAACTGACTAACGGGGGAAAGGTTGTTCTGGAGTTTCATCGCTGCTGAGCAAGAGTTCAAATGTTGATCACTAAACCATCAAAGAGTAGTTTCGCCATAAATTGTTAATTTTAAAGTTTGAAAATGATGACATGATGATCATGTTCTCCATTGTTTCTTTTAGTATTCTTTTGTAACCTTTGTGGCCCTCTCCTCCCTTCCAAGGCATTGTCTTTCAGTTGGTACAACAGCACGGCTCACAGATGGTCGACACTAAGAGTCTACAGCCATGCTATAGCAGCTCTGTGAGGAGGACGTTGCGCTACATGCTCACATCAGTATGCTAACATGTTGACAATGATAATGCTAAGATGTTGATGTTAGCAGGTATAATATATCTTTATATTCAATCTATGGATATAATGCTTACCATGTTCACTTTGTTAGTCTAGTGGGGTCAGCAACCTTTTTATTATGAAGTGCCATTTTAAAATTAGTGTGCCATATCAGCTTTAAGCCTGACATCATCTACCCAGCCCCCTGAGGCAGTGCCTTTGGTTGAGCTAAGGTTGTTGACCCCTGGTCTAGCATGTTAGCAAGCTAACATTTAGGCCCACAAAGTAAGGCTGAGGCGGATGGGAATGTCATTTGTATAGCAAATATTGGAGGAATCAAAAATTTTATTGATGATGGTACTGGAAACAAAGTTAGGAAATCACAAAATGTATACAATTCATGCCGTAGCAAGGGAACATGATGTTTCATGGCAATCCAACCAATAGTTATGCAGACATTTCACTCGGTGCGTTTGCAGTTTAACAAAATGATTATATTAGGGTTCAGGCAATACCCCGGTTTATTCAAATGCCATGAAACACCTTTCCCCGGGTAAAATGGGAGTTTTCATTTCCCGGCTAACTTCCTTAGTAACTATACACCTTAACCGGGGTGCAAAATTACAAATCCCACTATGGCATGCCAAGAACCGCCCTACGAAGCAGCTCGATTGGTTGGGGTCAGGCATTTGACCTCGAGTAGTTAAGGTTAGGATAGCCGACTGGTCAGGGCATAGGACCTCAACAAATGGGGTTACGTTACCTTGCGTAAGCATGGACGCCTGGCCAATAAATGCTATTGAAGCGCGGGTCTTGGCGTGGTCATAGTGGGATTCGTAATATCACGACCAGGGTAAGCTCAGGTTACACGTCTGCGCATGCTCCGTAGTGGTTTTTGACGCGGAAATAGAAGAGAGCCATTGAAAGCAACAGCAGCAAAAACAACAACAACAACACAAGCTTTAAACCTTTAAACCCACGGAGAACTTCACCCAAGAAGACCCATTTCTGGACCGATGAGGACACACAAAAGTTGTCCATGTTCTCCCCACTCTCCAAGTTGTTGTAATTATGACAAAGGTCAACTGAAAGAAAAAACCTTATTTCAACCAGTTGTACGTTGGCAGAGCCCCACCTACTGTACCGGAGGTAGAGTTACTCCGTCATTCTTCCCTTTCTTCCCATCTCATGTATACGGGGAGAACTAGCATAACCCGGTTATTCACTTAACCGGGGTAAGACCATACCCTGGTTACTGCTGCATGTAAATGCACTAACTCAGAACCACAAACGTCAACCTCATGGTGGCGCTGGAGGATTGACCAGAAGATTACCAGAGTTACTGCAATTCATCCTGAAGGGACCATGAATGTGTGCACCAAATTCCACAGCAATACATTCAGTGGTTATTAAGATATTTCAATAAGAAACTAAATGTCAATGACATGGTGGTGCTGAGGAAAAGTCAGGCGATCACCAAAGTCATCGGGATACATCGTCTGGGGACCATGAATGTCTGTAACCAAATGGCAATCCATCCGATAGTTGTTGAGGCGTTTCAGTCTGGCCCACAGTGGTAAACTGACAAACAAACCGACACTACCAATCCCAGAGATTTCCAGTGGGTCAACACTGAGCGCCGTGCCAATAATGACAGAAAGCCATTGTGTCACGCACCTGGTAGAGCCAGCATTCCAGGTGCCACTCCAAAAAGTGCGATTCCTGGGTCCAGTTGTATCTCCTTGCTACAAATTTTAGAGATTATTTTTTTTCTCGAAAAACTCCAACTAGAATGTCAAAAGACTAGGGCAACTCCAAAACAAATGGTACGGAGTGGCTTCATCCTGATGGCAGCGGCGGGAACAGGTTTTATCATAAAAATAAAACTAGATTATATGTTATGGTGCGAAGTGCCTCTAACATCTGGCGTGCAGATGTTGAACAGACATGCAGACTTCTCGTGACGTTGGCCTGTTGTCATTTTCACTGAGTGCAGATGACACATGTCTCTCCGTGACGAAGGTCAGACACATTTCACAACTCGCACGTCTGACCTCACTCCCTCCTCTTTGGCAGTGAAGGGACGAGGTCAAAGGGCAGAGGGTTTCAGACAAATACACACACACACACACACACACACACACACACACATGTTAACCCCTGCAACCTCTCACTGCTTCATGGTCAGTTCCATTGTAGGGGGCGAACATGATTGGAGGGGGATTCTATTGAATCGTTTCTTCTAGTAAACCTTATCTCCCAGTGTTCAATAAGGGGAATTCTATGTGTAGCCGTGCTGCTGTAACAATGCCTTCCAGCCAACACATAATGCGTTTAATATTTATTGTAACAAGCCACTCTTCTTGTTCAATGGTCAGTCACATGGGATATATTTGAATGTTAAACAGATTTATCTTCATTCTGTATCAGGAATTAGCATGGTTGGAGGTCTTTTTGAGACAGTTGGTAGATAGATAGATGGTTAGATCTGTATCTGTGGCAACACATGCAGACCTCATGTGATGTCACAAGCACAGTTTCCCCTACAGGGAATATTTGCTTCACTGCTTGCCCTAGAAACCCTTGCCCTTTTACCCAAACAAGCCCTAATCTCCAAAAAAAGCGATTTCAGTAGCCTCATGAATATGCATTCTGTCATCACTGTGGGAGTTAACCTGGCTCCATTAGTGTTTAAATTGCAGGATGTGCCCTTGTCTTTCTGCCTGCAAACGCCTGACTGGGGGAACACTGAGGAAAAAGTCGGAGCTTGGGGTCTGCTGCAAAAGTGAGTATCTGCCCCTCGATATCGGCATTTTTTTAAAGGGATTTCCAAAGTAAACTACTTTGTTTATAACACTATATCAAAAGAGTTGTTGCATGTGTAGTATGTGTTGCTGCTTTTTCTCTATTGCACTTCACACTTTTAGTATATTTATTATGGTATATGGCATTGTGTGTATTTATTATATTTTCTACTTGTCCTCATGCTTTTAAATTGCCCCCAGGGGATAAGTCATGTAATTAGAATTGAATTGAATTGAATTGAGAGTTTTTCGGACAATTTTCTGTAACCAAACTTCTTTGTTTTTTTTTCAACAGACTAATCACACACTATGGAAACCATTGGCGAGATCATCCCTTTCGCTAAGGAGATGCTAAACCAGAGGCCAGGCCGGGGCATGCTCAAGATCTACATGCTTGGCTCCACTCTGGCCATGCTCGGAGTCGTTGGTGGCCTGGTGGAGACTGTTTTGCTGCCATTTGTGCAGGAGGAGGAGACTGATGAGGACATGTCAGCAGAGCAGATTGGGGAGATGATGACGAAGAAGGAGAAGCACACTACCTTGGTTCACCCTGAAGGTGTGGACATGCTGGAGATGGTAGAGACCAAGGCCAAACATCTGGTGACTGCTCGGCGGAGAAACTCCATCCGCTTACATGCTTCTTAAAGAAACCCTCCCCTCCTGGTGTAAATGGACACAACACTTGCAATGTTAATGCTAATGGTGGTAAATTAAATCACCACATTGAACGGGTCACTTTGTACCCGTTCTTTTATGTCAGATTTGAATATGCAATTTGCCCCCGTTGACTGGAAAAAATGAGATACACTGAAAACTGCAGGGTACAGTAATGTCTGGCTGCTGGGCAGCAGATATTTGTGGATGTGACTTGATGAATGTGTTGAGAAAGAACTGGAACTTGTGTGATTAAATTCATTTTGCACTCTAATAAAGCTATTTTTTCGGCTAGCAACTGTTTCAGGTCTTATTTTAGAGTAATGTAGCCCTTTGTACACATTGCAAGAAAATCAAAGATGTATTTATAATGACACGACATACATTTCTAGATTCAGTTTTAGGCGCTGTTTAACTAAACTACATTTAACCATGGCACATTTGATCTTCTGTGTGGGAAATGTAGGCTATGCTTAGGATTGAGATTGCTGCTAAAATTACAAGAATAAAAACAATAGAGTCATACATGTAAAGTGTTTAATGAATAAAACTAACACTAGTGCCTGATAGAATAACTACAAAATAAGTACAAATGTAGTATAATAAGTAAACTAAAATAGAAAAGCAATATTGCGCATGTTGTTGAAAAGTAACAACATAAAAATAAAATCATGTGCACTAATATTGCCACGTGTTTTCCAATGTATGTTACTAATGAATATGAATAGGCATCTGCATATTCATATCTGTGCAATATTTATTTCCCCCCCTCCCATTGTGCTTTTTCTTAGCACCAGCATCTCTCACAAGCAGGGTTGGAAAGAAGTGTTCAAATCCTTTACTTAAGTAAAAGTAGCAATGCCACACAGTAAAAATACTCCAGGTAAAAGTCCTGCATTCAAATCTTACTTAAATAAAAGTAGGTAAGTATCATAAGAAAAATTTAGGCTACATAATGTTTTAAAAGCACTCATTCTTCACAAACAAATTGTCCCTGAATGTGTTTAACTATTATATATGATGGTTTTGGATTATTATTAGCTATATAATACTGCTGCATTATTGTGTATGCTGTATTTTACTGCATTATATTTAAGGTTGCACTGATTATATTATTATTTATAACAACTTTATATTGGATAGTTTAAAGGTGCAGTAGGTAAGACTTATAAAATTAACTTTCTGTCATATTTGCTAAAACTGACCCTATGTTCCAGTAGAACTACATGAAGCAGGTAATAAAAAAAAAAATCTGACTCCTCTGGCACTGACTCATGCACACGCATTAATTCTCCCTTGTGGGGGGAGGGGCTTAGGAGACCGTTTTGGGCTTTAACGGAAAGGGGGGAGGGACAGAGAAGTTGTCGATGTTCAAATGTTTTGGTTAAGCACTGGATCTTCGCAATCCTACCTACAGCACCTTTAATCTACAGCAATGCAAAGTACATAGTAATAAAGCTGTCAGACACATTTAGTGGAGTAAAAAGTACTTTTGCCTCTAACTAAGATGTAGTGGAGTAGAGGTATAAAGTTGCATCAAATGAAGTACTTCAAATTTAAAAGTACAGTACTGGAGTAAAAGTACTGTCACAACAAGTCTATCGATACATTCAGTGATGAAAATCCATATTTTGATTGACTCCTTGGAAATGTAGCAGGTGTAATTCTACATACAACCATAGACAGTATATGCATACAACCACTAGAGAGCGGTAATAAATATAGTGCGGGTTAATTTTTACTTCCGCCCCAGTGACGGAAACGACGACATAAATTCACACCGTGTTTACTTATGGCGGCTAAAACGGCCGTCGGAAAAATTACTTTTTTTCCACTATAGAGTTAAATTAGTTTACTCCAAAGAGCAGAGTACAAATAATCACATATGGCGGATCCTGTGGTTGCATCTAGAGGTTCACTGAATGAAGGAGGGGTATGTTAAGAGACGGTTTTCTTCTCTCCGTCATTAGCAGGATGTAGGCTAACGTTAGCTAACTTATCCGTTGGTTCGCAGTGTTTAGCTAACTGTTAGCAGTCAGTTGGAAGAGACTCGTCTGTACTGAATGTGTCTCAAGGAGTAATTTAAATAATTCCTCCTGAAGCCACAATGAGCCTGCTGTGCTTTATCACAGACGACAAGGTTAGCTACTTCATCGTTTATATAACGTTAGTTAATTTGTCTGTAAATGCTAACGTTATTGAATGAATATTTACCCGTCTGGACAAATGTTAGTATGTGTTAGCTAGCTAGCTAGCTTAATTTGCATGTCGTGGTCATATTTCTGTACAGACCGCAGTAACCCGCTAACAATATGAATTGCCTGCAATGTACAGTACGTAAAGTGTTAGTTTATTTGTCTGTATTTGTTAACCCTAACGTTACACCTGCTAATGCGTAGCTATATGGGCTACTGTAAATCCAGCCTGTCTAATAGCAGTGGTGGAAAGTAACTAAGTACATTTACTCAAGTACTGTACAATTTTAACAGACTTGTAGTTGAGTATTTCCGTATTATGCTACTTTAAACAATACATTGTATAGGGAATTATTGTGCTTTTTACTCAACTACAATAGGAATATAGAAAATATCTCATTGCGATTATTTTGTTTGAGATTCACAATATTGGAGGGAATCATTATTTTTGTATCGTTATTCTCATTTTCATTGTAAAATGTAAAAATGTAAATGATTTACAGTGTGATTTTTGCGAGGATCTGTACCAAACAAATGCGTTTTTTGTTTTTAGTCTGTAGGATAGGATTTGTAGGCCGGGCTGTCTCTGCAGCACCACAATACTTCATTCAGAATAGTTTGACACAAATTTTTGCCATTAACAAATATTGCGCCCCCTTGTGATTTGGTTATTGCAATAGTCCATATTACGATTTCGATAAAATTGTGGTTAATTGTGCAGCCCTACTGTTTACATACAGAATTATATGCTATCTAAAATTGGCTCCACATTGACCAACTATAACATTACATGTAGGTTTGTTAGTGATAAAAACAAAATAATATAATATTCTATAATAATAAAATACTGTGAAAGATGGAATGTAACTAAGTGCATTTACTCAAGTACTGTCATTGAATTCGAGCTACTTGTACTTTTCATGAGTATTTCCCTTTAATGGAACGTATACTTCTAACATTTAGAGGCAAATATTGTACTTTTTACTCCACTGACAGCTTTAGTTACTTTTCAGATGAGTTTTTCATCCCTTTCCTGTCCAGTGAAAACCATGTATCTCCAGATGTGTTAATGTTGAATGTTTGTGATAAACTGAATGATGAAGTGTTCCTTTTATAGGTTGAGTAAAACCTCCCTCTTCTTAAGCTGAAAACAGGGCTGTTTTTCTGACACCATAAAAAGTTTTAAATGTTTTTAGAGATACGTGATTCTCACAGGACAGCAACGCTAGAAACATATGATTTTATAGAAAAAAAATGGTTAATAATTGCGATTTTTCTGCCAGCTATTGCGATTATGCAAGGATGAGAACATAGATCATGAATTGCCCGAGATGCTGTTTTTCTTCCTTGTGTGGTCACCGGGACCCGAAGGACAAAACAAAGGTTAATGCAGCACCTTGGTGCTCGTTTGTACAGCATTTTGGTCAGCTTAAACAATGTTTAAATGTGCTCTAGAAACAAACTTTACTTACTTACTTTACAAGAGACAGGGTTTAGAGAGCAATTCAAAACAAAATAAACGGAAGTACGTAGTCCTTGTGTAGTCCTTTGGGTCCCGGTGACCCAAAGGACCACACAAGGGTTAAGCATAGAACATTGAACAGTCAAACACAGAAACATATTACAACAGCAGCATCTACATATTGTACTTTCTATGATCAGGGTTAAATAAAGTTAAAAATAATAAATGAAAAATCCACTGAAAATAGGAAATTTCTGTAAAAGATCTGTGATATGCAACATTATTCCAGCATTTAACTTGTGAAGAAAATAATAAGAGGAAAAGAGTGTGTAGTTTCTGTCTCCCCAATGAGGAATTCTAATTAATGACAACAAAACTGTCGGCGCGTCCACATGATACAAACCTTCCGTGATCGCGCAGTTGCTTGTAGCCAAAAGAGGACACGGAGGATTAAAAAAAACATGATGGACTCTTACAAAGAGGTCATTTATCTGATAGATAGCTGATAGTCTTAATTAGCTTTGTGTCGACTCATTTGGCAACGGCTTGAATGTAACGGACGTTCATTAATATCAAAAAGTTACACACTAAAGCTTTAAACCAAATATTGCACCAAACGTTCAACTAAATATTCACGTTCGATTAATTGCGGCCTTCACGATTAGCCAATCCCATTCATTCCTTTCTTTCTTTGATTTTTTTTTAAATGACGCTGTGTAACCAGTAACATAGCTCAAACAGTGTTTGCTGTTTGACTGCTCATGACTGTTTTCCAAGATGGCGCCCGCATATAAACATGAACGCTACTGTCTTTATAATCTATCTTTTTAATAACCTGTCTCTACACAAAGTTCTCAATGCTTCGGTTTGCATATAGGGACCCTCATTATGCTACCGTGGAAGTGTGGTGCTCTTTTGAGCCTTGTTAGTGGTATAGAAATAGAGATTTACCCTCTGCCCCGACAGCTAGCGTTACAAGCTAATCACCGGTTTGCGGTAGCTTATTTCAAGCTAGAAACACATTCGATTAGCATGAGAACATATCCCAGAGAACGATCGACTCTGTACACGTTATTAACCCCTAGGGTCATTTTGCGCTGGAATTGTCCTTGTAGTGTAAAGGATCAGAGTACTTCTTCCATCATTGTCAACTAGTAAAGGCTGACACAATGAGGCACATTAACTCCAGCATTTGACTTATTCTGAGCAGGTCTCGTGACTTCAATAAAATAGTGAATTACTGTTAGACCAAAAACACTAACACACCTTGTTATTAAGAGTTACTCATAACTCAAAACTTTTACATAGCCTACATGGTAATACTATGTTAATGTTTTTTTATATTCTCAATTAATTTGATTGTTTTAAGAGCTTTGTACCTTCATACTCAATGTTTGTTGTTTCATGCTGTAATGTGCCTGTTTAATCAGTTTATTACTCTTTACTGTTCTAATGCATTTTGTCTTACCTACTATATTATTTCATGTATGTTTTTTAGCGTGGGAGTAGTGGTAAAGCAGCTACCAGCCCTGCAGAGAACTACCACCTGGCCCGACGTCGCACCCTGCAGGTTGTTGTCAGTGCCCTCCTGACAGAGTGTGGCTTCGAGAGTGCGGAGAAGGCAGCGGTGGAGACACTCACTGAGATGATGCAGAGCTGTATGTATCAGTCCTAAAGTAGATGTGCCCTTGGTCATTTTCCTCAGAGCTGCATATTTTCATATTTGTGTGTTAAAATAAAAAAAAAAACGGCGCACAACTCTTCCCCAGGGCACCATGCTGTATTCACCAAATGGTTTCGTGAAACTGTTTAGTCCTCAAAGCATAGACTGTAAAAAAAAAAAAAAAAAGATGGACGATGCATCTCCACTTCCTCACACTGTACAAAAGTGTAGCCAAAATATCCCCGGTACGGCCACCATCAAAATGCTTAAATTTTGATGTTGTGTTTTCAAGGTTTGAAAAGTGCTTGAATTTTGGATAAAATGCTTGAAATTGTAACTGTATTTCTTTCACAACAAATACCTAACTTACTGGATAGTTAGTTTATTAAATGGAGAAATAAAATATTGGAGAGCATAAAATTAAACCTGCTCGCTGTGTGACTGCGATCTGCCACCACGCCAAGACCCGCCCTAGGAAGCAGCTCGATTGGTTGGGATAAGGCATTTCACCTTGAGTGGTTAAGGTTAGGATAGCCGATTGGTCACGGTTATGCTACCTTGTGTAAGCATCGTGGACACATGGCCAATAAATAGCATTGAAGGGCGGGTCTTGGCGTTGCCGTAGTGGGATTCGTAATATCGCTGCCGGCAGGTTGTCGTTTCAATGAACGTTGGCTGGAAGATGAAAAATACAAATTATGGATTAAACGGGGACAAACCCTACGAGTTGCCTCTTGTAAAGTCTGCAAAAAAGACGTGAAGCTTTTCACAATGGGCGAGTCTGCGCTCTCCAGTCACATGAAGTAAGTTTCAAGTAAGCCAACTGAAGTAGCCTACAGTGCACGTTAGCGCCAGTTAGCACCGATTTGTTTACGCTAGTAACTTCTAGCTAGGAATTCGCAGGCTAAGTGACTGAGAGTATTTGGTGTGATATTGTAATGTTAGTATTTGTGGAATATGCAGCGAACATAGCCAAAGTTACATCACCGTAACTGTACCGTTAACTACCCGCAAATTAAAACGTGCAAACTTTAGCCCGGTGCATAACAACAATCGTTGATTGCTGAACAGAAATCATGTCATACAAGTAGCCTACTGTAAGGTTGAGGATGGCCTTGTGCAATATTTACACTGCTCTATTCCAGTAGATAAATGTATATGTCTTGGCAATGAAATACTTTTTATTTTATTTTATTTTTTTATTAATATAGGCTATTTATCAGGCAGGTGCCTGTGCACTGTCAGTCAAAATGGAATTACAGGTTGTTGTTGCACTGTCTCAGATTTTGTTCAAACCTTGTCTATATCAAGAATGTGTCCCAAAACCAAGGCCTGTAAAATATTTTTGTTCAAATCCTTTGTCTTCATATTTTTAGCCCTTGAAATTACTAAAGTTTTACAGCCTGAAAATTAGAGGTGTGAATCTTCACTGATCTTTCGATTCGATTACGATTATCATGTCTTTGATTTGATATCACAATGCGTCAAATACATTTTTCTATTAAAGCCATGTAGGATATTTAATCTATAGCTTTTCAAGCTTCAAAAACAAAACATTCTGCAGTGCTCTAATACTAAATAAATTTGATACATAAAACTACAGCACTAAGCACATGGCACTTCCTGAATGTGGAAAACATAACAGAATATGCAAATGGAAATGTTGTTAGGCCTACATCAAATTGTAAACAGAAATAATCGATTATGAGCCGGCCGATTATCAATGCAGCATTGTCCATTTCCACGATTCGATGCATTGATTATTTGATTAATTTCAACACCTCTACTGAAAATCACATTATCTGGAAGCAATATTTGGGCATTAATTCATAGGCAGCCCAAACTTTGTAGGTTGGAAGACAAAAATGTCAATATGACTGAACCATTACAAGTTTGTACAGCATGCCCTAGATTTGGAAAAAAGTGTGAAAGGACATTAAGGGTAGCATAAACTTTGAGCAAAATCTAAGAGGGTGCACCACCTTATACCCTGGATTTTGACACATAATGACCTAGCTGCATGTCATTTGGCTCAGATCCTCCCACTCAGCTTGTCTCCATAGCTGTCTTACTGTATGTTATGGTATGAACCATGAAGAGATTAAACATTTTAAAGGTGATAATTCAGGGTTAGTGAAGTTAACCTGTCGAGTGATTTTTGTTTGGGGTAATTGTTTTTACACTGACTCAGGCAGGTTAGATGGCAAGCAAAGTCTACTTAGACAGTGATACATTTTGAAAAACAAAACTTGTGTTTTGCTTAAATATCTGATCCTTCTGCTATTCCGAAATACAATTTTGGCTGTTTCTAGTATTGTCTTTTAATGTGACAAAAACACTAAATAATAATTTTGACTATGTATTGGTATATATTTTACAGTGGTGTAAGGTGCTGAAAGAAACTTTAAATGGACCTTAAAAGTGCTTGAATTTGACCTTGGAAAAGGTGTACGAACCCTGAAAATGAACACAAACATCAGAACTTCCTGAAATGACAGAAGTTTGGTCCATGTCCCATCCGCTTAAAGGAACACGCCGACTTATTGGGACTTTAGCTTATTCACCGTAACCCCCAGAGTTAGATAAGTCGATACATACAGTGGGGGAAATAAGTATTTGACCCCTTGCTGATTTTGCAGGTTTGCCCACTTACAAAGAATGCAAAAATCTACAATTGTAATCATATGTACATTCTAACAGTGAAAGACAGAATCCCAAAGAAAATTCCAGAAAATCACATCATATGAATTTATTAAAATTGATAACCATCTGATGAGGAAAAACAAGTATTTGACCCCCTGGACATACAGCAAGTATTCTGGTTCCTACAAGCCAGTTAGTCTTTCTTTAAGACACAGCCCCAATCCGAATCAATTATCTACATCAAATACACCTGCCTCACCTCGTTACCTGTATAAAAGACACCTGTCAACACCCAAACAACCAGCATCCAACATCACCAACATGGGCAAAACCAAAGAGCTTTCTACGGACATCAGGGACAAGATTGTTGATCTGCACAAGGCTGGGATGGGCTACAAGAGAATCGGAAAGCAACTTGGAGAGAAAAGATCAACTGTCGGTGCAGTTATCAGGAAATGGAAGAAGCACCACACCACCGCCAACCTCCCTCGGTCTGGGCCTCCACACAAGATCTTGCCTCGTGGGGTGTCCCTGATCATGCGAACGGTGAGGAATCATCCCAAAACCACAAAGGGGGAACTGATGAATCAACTGAAGGCAGCTGGGACCACAGTTACAAAAGAAACGGTTGGTAACACACTACGCCGTCATGGATTGAAATCCTGCAGCGCACGCAAGGTCCCCCCGCTCAAGAAGAAACATGGACAGGCCCGCATGAAATTCGCCATTCACCACCTGGACGACTCAGAAGAGGCCTGGAAGAAGGTGATGTGGTCAGATGAGACCAAAATAGAACTTTTTGGCCTCAACTCAACTCGTGTTTGGAGGGCAAAGAACACTATCCCCACCGTCAAGCATGGTGGTGGCAACATCATGCTTTGGGGGTGCTTTTCAGCCAAGGGGACGGGACAACTCCATCGTATTGAGGGGAGGATGGACGGGGCCATGTATCGTGGAATTCTGGACCGACATCTCCTTCCCTCAGTGAGAGAGCTGAAGATGGGTCGAGGATGGGTGTTTCAGCACGACAACGACCCTAAGCACACCGCCAAAGCAACAAAAGAGTGGCTGAAGAAGAAGCACATCAAGGTTCTGGAGTGGCCTAGCCAGTCTCCAGACTTGAATCCGATTGAAAATCTTTGGAGGGAGCTTAAAATTCGAGTTGCCAGGCGACAACCTCGGAACCTGAATGATTTGGAGGCTGTCTGCAGGGAGGAGTGGGCCAACATCCCTGCCGAAATGTGCACAAACCTTGTCACCAACTATAAAAACCGTTTGACATCTGTGCTGGCCAATAATGGCTTTTCTACAAAATATTAACATGCTGTTTGTCCAGGGGGTCAAATACTTGTTTTTCCTCATCAGATGGTTATCAATTTTAATAAATTCATATGATGTGATTTTCTGGAATTTTCTTTGGGATTCTGTCTTTCACTGTTAGAATGTAACCCCCAGAGTAAGATAAGTCCATACGTACCCTTCTCATCTCCGTGCGTGCTGTAAGGCTGTCTGACGGCTCCAGCGGCATCAGGCCAGCACAGAACATGCAGGTGACTGGTTCCAGTAATCCTACTGCTCCGAATAAGTGACAAAATAACGCCAACATGTTCCTATTTACATGTTGTGATTTGTAGAGTCACATCGTGTACAAAAAACGTAACATGAGACACAGCCACCTTCTATCCCTAAACAAACCGGGAACTATATTCTTAGGCGGAAGAATATAGTACTTTGGCGGAGTGATATGCTCGCAGCAAGCCTGTCTGAGAATATAGTTCCCGGCTTGTTTACGGTTAGAAGATGGCTGTGTCTCATGTTACATTGTTTTTTGTACACGCTGTGACTCTATAAATCACAACATGTAAATAGGAACATGTTGGCGTTCCTTTGTCACAATTTGGAGCAGTAGGATTACTGGAACCATTCACTTGCAGGATGTGTGCTAGGCTAAGCTAATGCTGGTGCCGTCAGACAGCGTTACAGCACGCACGGAGATGAGAAGGGTACAGTGGGGGAAATAAGTATTTGACCCCTTGCTGATTTTGCAGGTTTGCCCACTTATAAAGAATGCAAAAATCTACAATTTTAATCATATGTACATTCTAACAGTGAAAGACAGAATCCCAAAGAAAAATCCAGAAAATCACATCATATGAATTTATTAAAATTGATAACCATCTGATGAGGAAAAACAAGTATTTGACCCCCTGGACAAACAACATGTTAATATTTTGTAGAAAAGCCATTATTGGCCAGCACAGATGTCAAACGGTTTTTATAGTTGGTGACAAAGTTTGTGCACATTTCGGCAGGGATGTTGGCCCACCTCCCTGCAGACAGCCTCCAAATCATTCAGGTTCCGAGGTTGTCGCCTGGCAACTCGAATTTTAAGCTCCCTCCAAAGATTTTCAATCAGATTCAGGTCTGGAGACTGGCTAGGCCACTCCAGAACCTTGATGTGCTTCTTCTTCAGCCACTCTTTTGTTGCTTTGGTGGTGTGCTTAGGGTCGTTGTCGTGCTGAAACACCCATCCTCGACCCATCTTCAGCTCTCTCACTGAGGGAAGGAGATGTCAGTCCAGAATTCCACGATACATGGCCCCGCCCATCCTCCCCTCAATACGATGGAGTTGTCCCGCCCCTTGGCTGAAAAACATCCCCAAAGCATGATGTTGCCACCACCATGCTTGACGGTGGGGATGGTGTTCTTTGGGTTGTACTCGGTGTTCTTTGCCCTCCAAACACGACGAGTTGAGTTGAGGCCAAAAAGTTCTATTTTGGTCTCATCTGACCACATCACCTTCTTCCAGGCCTCTTCTGAGTCGTCCAGGTGGTGAATGGCGAACTTCATGCGGGCCTGTACATGTTTGTTCTTGAGCAGGGGACCTTGC